>NW_027423538.1:0-58326 GCF_048934315.1 Petromyzon marinus
GGAACGCCCAGGACCGCCCGGGGACCGCCCTGGACCGCCCGGGACCGCCCTGGAACGCCCGGGACCGCCCGGGACCGCCGGGGACCGCCGGGACCGCCCGGGACCAGCCCTGGACCGGGACCGCCTGAGACCGCCCGGACCGCCCCGGACCGCCCGGGTCCGCCCGGACCGCCCAGGACCGCCCGGGACCGCCCGGGACCGCCCGGGACCGCCCGGGACCGCCCGGGACCGCCCGGGACCGCTCTGGACCGCCCGGGACCGCCCGGGACTGCCCGGGACCGCCCGGGACCGCCCCGGACCGCCCCGGACCGCCCGGATTGCCGCGGACTGCCCGGGACCGCCCCGGATCGCCCGGGACCGCCCCGGACCGCCCGGGACCGCCCCGGACCGCCCAATACCGCCCGGGACCGCCCCGGACCGCCCCGGACCGCCCCGGATTGCCCCGGACCGCCCGGGACCGCCCTGGACCGCCCGGGACCGCCCCGGACCGCCCGGGACCGCCCCGGACCGCCCGGGACCGCCCCGGACCGCCCGGGACCGCCCCGGACCGCCCGGGACCGCCCCGGACCGCCCGGGACCGCCCGGACCGCCCGGGACCGCCCGGGACCGCCCGGGAATCGGCCCGGGACCGCCCGGGACCGCCCTGGACCGCCCGGGACCGCCCGGGACCGCCCGGGACCGCCCGGGACCGCCCTGGACGCCGGGACCGCCCGGGACCGCCCGAGACCGCCCGGGACCACCCGGGATCGCCCGGGACCGCCTGGGACCGCCCGGGACCGCCCCGGACTGCCCGGGACCGCACCCGGACCGCCAAGGACCACACCCGGACCGCCTGGGACCGCCCCGACCGCCTGGGACCGCCCGGGACCGCCCGGACCGCCCTGGACCGCCCGGGACCGCCCTAGAACGCCCGGGACCGCCCGGGACCGCCCGGGATGGCCCCGGACCGCCCGCGACCGCCTCGGACCGCCCGGGACCGCCCAGGACCGCCCGGGACCGGTTGGACCGCCCGGGACCGCCCGGGACCGCCCCGAACCGCCCGGGACCGCCCCCGGACCGGCCGGGACCGCCACGGCCCGCCCGGGACCGCCCCGGACCGCCCGGGACCGCCCGGGACCGCCCGGGACCGCCCCGGACCGCCCCAGTCCGCCCTGGACCGCCCGGGGACCGCCCGGGACCGCCCAGGACCGCCCGGGACCGCCCGGGACCGCCCGGGACCGCCCGGGACCGCCCGGGACCACGCTGGACCGCCCGGGACCGCTCTGGACCGCCCGGGACCGCCCGGGACTGCCCGGAACCGCCCGGGACCGCCCCCGGACCGCCCCGGACCACCCCGGGATTGCCCCGGACCGCCCGGGACCGCCCCGGACCGCCCGGGACCGGCCCGGACCGCACGGGACCGCCCCGGACCGCCCGGGACCGCCCGGACCGCCCCGGACCGCCCCGGACCGCCCCGGATTGCCCGAGACCGCCCGGGACTGCCCCGGACCGCCCGGGACTGCCGCGGACCGCCCGGAACCGCCCCGGACCGCCCGGGACCGCCCCGGACCGCCCGGATTGCCCCGGACCGCCCGGGACCGCCCGGGACCGCCCGGGACTGCCTGGGACCGCCCGGGACCGCCCAGGACCAGCCGGGACCGCCCCGGACCGCCCGGGACCGCCCGGGACCGCCCGGGACCGCCCGGGACCGCCCTGGACCACCGCGACCGCCCGGGACCGCCCGAGACCACCCGGGACCACCCGGGTCCGCCCGGGCCCGCCCGGGACCGCCCGGGACCGCCCGGACCGCCCGGGACCGCACCCGGACCGCCCAGGTCCACACCCGTACCGCCCGGGACCGCCCCGACCGCCCGGACCGCCCGGGACCGCCCCGGGACCGCCCCGGACCCCCGGGACCGCCCTAGAACGCCCGGAACCGCCCGGGACGGCCCGGGACCGTCCGGGACCGCCCGGGACCGCCCCGACCGCCCGGGGACCGCCACCCGGACCGCCCAGGTCCACACCCGTACCGCCCGGGACCGCCCCGACCGCCCGGGACCGCCCGGGACCGCCCGGGACCGCCCGGGACCGCCCCGGCCCCCGGGACCGCCCTAGAACGCCCGGGACCGCCCAGGACCGCCCGGGACCGCCCTGGACCGCCCGGGACCGCCCTGGAACGCCCGGGACCGCCCGGGACCGCCCAGGACGGCCCGGGACCGCCCGGGACCGCCCTGGACCGCCCGGGAGCGCCCGGGACCGCCCGGACCGCCCGGGAGCGCCCGGGACCGCCCAGGACCGCCCCGGACTGCCCAGGACCACCCGGGACCGCCCGGGACGCCCGGGACCGCCCGGGACTGCCCGGGACCGCCCGGGACCGCCCGGGACCGCCCAGGACCGCCCCGGACCGCCGGGACCGCCCCGGACCGCCCGGGACCGCCCCGGACCGCCCGGGACCGCCCCGGACCGCCCGCGACCGCCCTGGACCGCCCAGAACCGCCATGGACCGCCCAGGACCGCCCCGGACCGCCCGGGACCGCCCGGGACCGCCCAGGACCGCCCGGGACCGCCCGGGACCGCCCGGGACCGTCCCGGGACCGCCCGGGACCGCCCGGACCGCTCTGGACCGCCTGGGATCGCCCGGGACTGCCCGGGACCGCCCGGGACCGCCCCGGACCGCCTCGGACCACCCCTGATTGCCCCCGGACCGCCCGGGACCGCCCCGGACCGCGCGGGACTGCCCCGGACCGCCCGGGACCGCCCCGGACCGCCCGGGACCGCCCGGACCGCCCGGGACTGCCCCGGACCGCCCGGGACCGCCCCGGACCGCCCGGGACCGCCCCGGACCGCCCGGGACCGCCCCGGACCGCCCGGGACCGCCCCGGTCCGCCCGTGATTGCCCGGGACCGCGCGGGACCGCCCGGGCCGCCCGGGACCGCCCGGGACCGCCCGGGACCGCCCCGGACCGCCCGGGACCACCCCGGACCGCCCGGGACCGCTCCGGACCGCCCGGGACCGCCCGGGACCGCCCAGGAACGCCCCGGACCGCCCGGGACCGCCCGGGAGCGCCTGGGACCGCCCTTGACCACCCGGGACCGCCCGGGACCGCCCGGGACCGCCTGGGACCGCTCTGGGACCGCCCAGGACCGCCCGGGACTGCCCGGGTCCGCCCGGAACCACCCAGGACCGCCCCGGACCACCCCGGATTGCCCCGGACCGCACCCGGACCGCCTAGGACCACACCCGGACAGCCCGGGACCGCCCCCTACCGCCCGGGACCGCTCGGGACCGCCCGGGACCGCCCCGGACCGCCCGGGATCGCCCTAGAACGCCCGGGACCGCCTGGGACCGCCCGGGACCGCCCCGGACCGCCCGGGACCGCCTCGGACCGCCCGGGACCGCCCAGGACCGCCCGGGAACCACCCTGGACCGCCCGGGACCGCCCTGGAACGCCCGGGACCGCCCGGGACCGCCCGGGACCGCCCGGGACCGCCCTGGACCGCCCAGCACCACCCGGGACCGCCCGGGCCTGCCCGGGACCGCCCCGGATCGCCCGGGACCACCCGGGACCGACCAGGACCCTCCGGGATCGCCCGGGACTGCCCGGGATCGCCCAGGACCGCCCAGGACCGCCCAGGACCACCCGGGACCGCCCCGGACCGCCCGGGACCGCCCGGGACCGCCCCGGACCCGCCAGGGACCGCCCGGGACCGCCCGGGACCGCCCGGGACCGCCCGGGACCGCCCAAACCGCCCGAGACCGCCCGGGACCGCCCCGGGACCGCCCGGGACCGCCCGTGACCGCACCGGACCGCCCGGGACCGCCCGGGCCGCCCCGGGACCGCCCGGGACCACCCGGGACCGCCCCGGACCGCCCGGGACCGCCCGGGACCGCCCGGGACCGCCCGGGACCGCCCTTGACCACCGGGACCGCCCGGGACCGCCCGAGACCGCCCGGGACCACCCGGACCGCCCGGGCCCGCCCGGGACCGCCCGGGACCGCCCCGGACCGCCCGGAACCACACCCGGACCGCCCAGGACCACACCCGGACCGCCCGGGACCGCCCCGACCGCCCGGGACCGCCCGGGACCGCCCGGGACCGCCCCGACCCCCCGGGACCGCCCTAGAACGCCCGGGAACCGCCCGGGACGGCCCGGGACCGCCCCGGACCGCCCGGGACCGCCTCGGACCGCTCGGGACCGCCCAGGACCGCCCGGGACCGCCCTGGACCGCCCGGGACCGCCCTGGAACGCCCGGGACCGCCCGGGACCGCCCGGGACCGCCCGGGACCGCCCGGGACCGCCCTGGACCGCCCGGGACCGCCTGAGACCGCCCGGGACCGCCCGGGACCCGCCGGGACCGCCCGGGACCGCCCGGGACCGCCCGGGACCGCCCGGGACCGCCCGGGACCGCCCCGGACCGCCCGGGTCCGCCCGGGACCGCCCAGGACCGCCCGGGACCGCCCGGGACCGCCCGGGACCGCCCGGGACCGCCCGGGACCGCCCGGGACCGCTCTGGACCGCCCGGGACCGCCCGGGACTGCCGGGACCGCCCGGGATTGCCCCGGACCGCCCCGGACCGCCCCGGATTGCCGCGGACTGCCCGGGACCGCCCCGGATCGCCCGGGACCGCCCCGGACCGCCCGGGACCGCCCCGGACCGCCCAATACCGCCCGGGACCGCCCGGACCGCCCGGACCGCCCCGGATTGCCCCGGACCGCCCGGGACCGCCCTGGACCGCCCGGGACCGCCCCGGACCGCATGGGACCGCCCCGGACCGCCCGGGACCGCCCCGGACCGCCCGGGACCGCCCCGGACCGCCCGGGACCGCCCCGGACCGCCCGGGACCGCCCGGGACCGCCAGGGACCGCCCGGGACCGCCCGGGATCGCCCGGGACCGCCCGGGACCGCCCTGGACCACCCGGGACCGCCCGGGACCGCCCGGGACCGCCCGGGACCGCCCTGGACCGCCGGGACCGCCCGGGACCGCCCGAGGACCGCCCGGGACCACCCGGGATCGCCCGGGACCGCCTGGGACCGCCCGGGACCGCCCCGGACTGCCCGGGACCGCACCCGGACCGCCAAGGACCACACCCGGACCGCCTGGGACCGCCCCGACCGCCTGGGACCGCCCGGGGACCGCCCGGGACCGCCCCGGACCGCCCGGGACCGCCCTAGAACGCCCGGGGACCGCCCGGGACCGCCCGGGATGGCCCCGGACCGCCCGCGACCGCCTCGGACCGCCCGGGACCGCCCAGGACCGCCCGGGACCGGTTTGGACCGCCCGGGACCGCCCGGGACCGCCCCGGACCGCCCGGGACCGCCCCGGACCGCCCGGGACCGCCACGGCCCGCCCGGGACCGCCCCGGACCGCCCGGGACCGCCCGGGACCGCCCGGGACCGCCCGGGACCGCCCCGGACCGCCCCAGACCGCCCGGACCGCCCGGGACCGCCCGGGACCGCCCAGGACCGCCCGGGACCGCCCAGGACCGCCCCGGACCGCCCGGGACCGCCCGGGAGCGCCTGGGACCGCCCTTGACCACCCGGGACCGCCCGGGACCGCCCGGGACCGCCTGGGACCGCTCTGGACCGCCAGGACCGCCCGGGACTGCCCGGGACCGCCCGGAACCGCCCAGGACCGCCCCGGACCCACCCCGGATTGCCCCGGACCGCACCCGGACCGCCTAGGACCACACCCGGACAGCCCGGGACCGCCCCTACCGCCCGGGACCCGCTCGGGACCGCCCGGGACCGCCCCGGACCGCCCGGGATCGCCCTAGAACGCCCGGGACCGCCTGGGACCGCCCGGGACCGCCCTGGACCGCCCGGGACCGCCTCGGACCGCCCGGGACCGCCCAGGACCGCCCGGGACCACCCTGGACCGCCCGGGACCGCCCTGGAACGCCCGGGACCGCCCGGGACCGCCCGGGACTGCCCGGGACCGCCCTGGACCGCCCAGCACCACCCGGGACCGCCCGGGCCTGCCCGGGACCGCCCGGATCGCCCGGGACCACCCGGGACCGACCAGGACCCCCCGGGACCGCCCGGGACTGCCCGGGATCGCCCAGGACCGCCCAGGACCGCCCAGGACCACCCGGGACCGCCCCGGACCGCCCGGGACCGCCCGGGACCGCCCCGGACCGCCAGGGACCGCCCGGGACCGCCCGGGACCGCCCGGGACCGCCCGGGACCGCCCAAACCGCCCGAGACCGCCCGGGACCGCCCGGGACCGCCCGGGACCGCCCGTGACCGCACCGGACCGCCCGGGACCGCCCGGGCCCGCCCGGGACCGCCCGGGACCACCCGGGACCGCCCCGGACCGCCCGGGACCGCCCGGGACCGCCCGGGACCGCCCGGGACCGCCCTTGACCACCGGGACCGCCCGGGACCGCCCGAGACCGCCCGGGACCACCCGGGACCGCCCGGGCCCGCCCGGGACCGCCCGGGACCGCCCCGGACCGCCCGGAACCACACCCGGACCGCCCAGGACCACACCCGGACCGCCCGGGACCGCCCCGACCGCCCGGGACCGCCCGGGACCGCCCGGGACCGCCCCGGACCCCCCGGGACCGCCCTAGAACGCCCGGGACCGCCCGGGACGGCCCGGGACCGCCTCGGACCGCCCGGGACCGCCCAGGGACCGCCCGGGACCACCCTGGACCGCCCGGGACCGCCCTGGAACGCCCGGGACCGCCCGGGACCGCCCGGGACTGCCCGGGACCGCCCTGGACCGCCCAGCACCACCCGGGACCGCCCGGGCCTGCCCGGGACCGCCCCGGATCGCCCGGGACCACCCGGGACCGACCAGGACCCCCCGGGACCGCCCGGGACTGCCCGGGATCGCCCAGGACCGCCAGGACCGCCCAGGACCACCCGGGACCGCCCCGGACCGCCCGGGACCGCCCGGGACCGCCCGGACCGCCAGGGACCGCCCGGGACCGCCCGGGACCGCCCGGACCGCCCGGGACCGCCCAAACCGCCCGAGACCGCCCGGGACCGCCCGGGACCGCCCGGGACCGCCCGTGACCGCACCGGACCGCCCGGGACCGCCCGGGCCCGCCCGGGACCGCCCGGGACCACCCGGGACCGCCCCGGGCCGCCCGGGACCGCCCGGGACCGCCCGGGACCGCCCGGGACCGCCCTTGACCACCGGGACCGCCCGGGCCCGCCCGGGACCGCCCGGGACCGCCCCGGACGCCCGGAACCACACCCGGACCGCCCAGGACCACACCCGGACCGCCCGGGACCGCCCCGACCGCCCGGGACCGCCCGGGACCGCCCGGGACCGCCCCGGACCCCCCGGGACCGCCCTAGAACGCCCGGGACCGCCCGGGACGGCCCGGGACTGCCCCGGACCGCCCGGGACCGCCTCGGACCGCCCGGGACCGCCCAGGACCGCCCGGGGACCGCCCTGGACCGCCCGGGACCGCCCTGGAACGCCCGGGACCGCCCGGGACCGCCCGGGACCGCCCGGGACCGCCCGGGACCGCCCGGGACCGCCCCTGGACCGCCCGGGACCGCCTGAGACCGCCCAGGACCGTCCGGACCGCCCGGGACCGCCCGGGACCGCCCGGGACCGCCCGGGACCGCCCGGGACCGCCCCGGGACCGCCCCGGACCGCCCGGGTCCGCCCGGGACCGCCCAGGACCGCCCGGGACCGCCCGGGACCGCCCGGGACCGCCCGGGACCGCCCGGGACCGCCCGGGACCGCTCTGGACCGCCCGGGACCGCCCGGAACTGCCCGGGACCGCCCGGGACCGCCCCGGACCGCCCCGGACCGCCCCCGGATTGCCGCGGACTGCCCGGGACCGCCCCGGATCGCCCGGGACCACCCCGGACCGCCCGGGACCGCCCCGGACCGCCCAATACCGCCCGGGACCGCCCCGGACCGCCCCGGACCGCCCCGGATTGTCCCGGACCGCCCGGGACCGCCCTGGACCGCCCGGGACCGCCCCGGACCGCCCGGGACCGCCCAGGACCGCCCGGGACCGCCCCGGACCGCCCGGGACCGCCCCGGACCGCCCGGGACCGCCCCGGACCGCCCGGGACCGCCCGGGACCGCCCGGGACCGCCCGGGACCGCCCGGGATCGCCCGGGACCGCCCGGGACCGCCCTGGACCGCCCGGGACCGCCCGGGACCGCCCGGGACCGCCCGGGACCGCCCGGGACCGCCCTGGACCGCCGGGACCGCCCGGGACCGCCCGAGACCGCCCAGGACCACCCGGGATCGCCCGGGACCGCCTGGGACCGCCCGGGACCGCCCCGGACTGCCCGGGACCGCACCCGGACCGCCAAGGACCACACCCGGACCGCCTGGGACCGCCCCGACCGCCTGGGACCGCCCGGGACCGCCCGGGACCGCCCCGGACCGCCCGGGACCGCCCTAGAACGCCCCGGGACCGCCCGGGACCGCCCGGGATGGCCCCGGACCGCCCGCGACCGCCTCGGACCGCCCGGGACCGCCCAGGACCGCCCGGGACCCGCCCTGGACCGCCCGGGACCGCCTGAGACCGCCCAGGACCGTCCGGGACCGCCCGGGACCGCCCGGGACCGCCCGGGACCGCCCGGGACCGCCCGGGACCGCCCGGGACCGCCCCGGACCGCCCGGGTCCGCCCGGGACCGCCCAGGACCGCCCGGGACCGCCCGGGACCGCCCGGGACCGCCCGGGACCGCCCGGGACCGCCCGGGACCGCTCTGGACCGCCCGGGACCGCCCGGAACTGCCCGGGACCGCCCGGGACCGCCCCGGACCGCCCGGACCGCCCCGGATTGCCGCGGACTGCCCGGGACCGCCCCGGATCGCCCGGGACCACCCCGGACCGCCCGGGACCGCCCCCGGACCGCCCAATACCGCCCGGGACCGCCCCGGACCGCCCCGGACCGCCCCGGATTGTCCCGGACCGCCCGGGACCGCCCTGGACCGCCCGGGACCGCCCGGACCGCCCGGCGGACCGCCCGGGACCGCCCCGGACCGCCCGGGACCGCCCCGGACCGCCCGGGACCCGCCCCGGCCGCCCGGGACCGCCCCGGACCGCCCGGGACCGCCCGGGACCGCCCGGGACCGCCCGGATCGCCCGGGACCGCCCGGGACCGCCCTGGACCGCCCGGGACCGCCCGGGACCGCCCGGGACCGCCCGGGACCGCCCGGGACCGCCCTGGACCGCCGGGACCGCCCGGGACCGCCCGAGACCGCCCAGGACCACCCGGGATCGCCCGGGACCGCCTGGGACCGCCCGGGACCGCCCGGACTGCCCGGGACCGCACCCGGACCGCCAAGGACCACACCCGGACCGCCTGGGACCGCCCCGACCGCCTGGGACCGCCCGGGACCGCCCGGGACCGCCCCGGACCGCCCGGGACCGCCCTAGAACGCCCGGGACCGCCCGGGACCGCCCGGGATGGCCCCGGACCGCCCGCGACCGCCTCGGACCGCCCGGGACCGCCCAGGACCGCCCGGGACCGGTTTGGACCGCCCGGGACCGCCCGGGACCGCCCCGGACCGCCCGGGACCGCCCCGGACCGCCCGGGACCGCCACGGCCCGCCCGGGACCGCCCCGGACCGCCCCGGGACCGCCCGGGACCGCCCGGGACCGCCCCGGACCGCCCCAGACCGCCCCGGACCGCCCGGGACCGCCCGGGACCGCCCAGGACCGCCCGGGACCGCCCGGGACCGCCCGGGACCGCCCGGGACCGCCCGGGACCACGCTGGACCGCCCGGGACCGCTCTGGACGCCCGGGACCGCCCGGGACTGCCCGGAACCCGCCCGGGACCGCCCCGGACCGCCCCGGACCACCCCGGATTGCCCAGGACCGCCCCGGGACCGCCCCGGACCGCCCGGGACCGGCCCGGACCGCACGGGACCGCCCCCGGACCGCCTGGGACCGCCCGGGACCGCCCCGGACCGCCCCGGACCGCCCCGGATTGCCCGGGACCGCCCAGGACTGCCCCGGACCGGCCGGGACTGCCGCGGACCGCCCGGAACCGCCCCGGACCGCCCGGACCGCCCCGGACCGCCCGGGATTGCCCCGGACCGCCCGGGACCGCCCGGGACCGCCCGGGACTGCCTGGGACCGCCCGGGACCGCCCAGGACCAGCCGGGACCGCCCCGGACCGCCCGGGACCGCCCGGGACCGCCCGGGACCGCCCGGGACCGCCCTGGACCACCGCGACCGCCCGGGACCGCCCGAGACCACCCGGGACCACCCGGGTCCGCCCGGGCCCGCCCGGGACCGCCCGGCACCGCCCCGGACCGCCCAGGTCCACACCCGTACCGCCCGGGACCGCCCCGACCGCCCGGGACCGCCCTGGACCACCGCGACCGCCCGGACCGCCCGAGACCACCCGGGACCACCCGGGTCCGCCCGGGACCGCCCCGGACCGCCCGGGACCGCACCCGGACCGCCCAGGTCCACACCCGTACCGCCCGGGACCGCCCCGACCGCCCGGGACCGCCCGGGACCGCCCGGGACCGCCCCGGACCCCCCGGGACCGCCCTAGAACGCCCGGAACCGCCCGGGACGGCCCGGGACCGCCCCGGACCGCCCGGGACCGCCTCGGACCGCCCGGGACCGCCCAGGACCGCCCGGGACCGCCCTGGACCGCCCGGGACCGCCCTGGAACGCACCGGGGACCGCCCGGGACCGCCCGGGACGGCCCGGGACCGCCCGGGACCGCCCTGGACCGCCCGGGACCTCCCGAGACCGCCCGGGACCGCCCGGGACCGCCCGGGACCGCCCCGGGACCGCCCGGGAGCGCCCGGGGACCGCCCCAGGACCGCCCCGGACTGCCCAGGACCACCCGGGACCGCCCGGGACCGCCCGGGACCGCCCGGGACTGCCCGGGACCGCCCGGGACCGCCCGGGACCGCCCGGGACCGCCCCGGACCGCCCGGGACCGCCCCGGACCGCCGGGACCGCCCCGGACCGCCCGGGACCGCCCCGGACCGCCCCGGGACCGCCCTGGGACCGCCCAGAACCGCCATGGACTGCCCAGGACCGCCCGGACCGCCCGGGACCGCCCGGGACCGCCCAGGACCGCCCGGGACCGCCCGGGACCGCCCGGGACCGCCCGGGACCGCCCGGGACCGCCCGGGGACCGCTCTGGACCGCCTGGGATCGCCCCGGGACTGCCCGGGACCGCCCGGGACCGCCCCGGACCGCCTCGGACCACCCCGGATTGCCCCCGGACCGCCCGGGACCGCCCCGGACCGCGCGGGGACTGCCCCGGACCGCCCGGGACCGCCCGGGACCACCCGGGACCGCCCCGGACCGCCCGGGGACCGCCCCCGACCGCCCGGGACCGCCCGGTCCAACCGGGACCGCCCGGGACCGCCCGTGACCGCCCGGGCCGCCCGGGACCGCCCGGGACCGCCCGGGACCGCCCGGAACGCCCGGGACCGCCCCGGACCGCCCGGGACTGCCCCCGGACCGCACGGGACTGCCCGGGACCGCCCAGGAATGCCCCGGACCGCCCGGGACCGCCCGGGACCGCCTGGACCGCCCGGGACCGCCCGGGACTGCCCGGGACCGCCCGGGACAGCTCTGGACCGCCCGGGACCGCCCGGGACTGTCTGGGAACGCCCGGGACCGCCCCAGACCGCCCCGGACCACCCGGATTGCCCCGGACCGCACCCGGACCGCCTAGGACCACACCCGGACAGCCCGGGGACCGCCCAGACCGCCTAGGACCACACCCGGACAGCCGGACCGCCTCGGACCGCCCGGGACCGCCCAGGACCGCCCGGGACCACCCTGGACCGCCCGGACCGCCCTGGAACGCCCGGGACCGCCCGGGACCGCCCGGGACCGCCCGGGACCGCCTGGACCGCCCGGGACCACCCGGGACCGCCCGGAACCGCCCGGGACCGCCCCGGACCGCCCGGGACCACCCGGGACCGACCAGGACCGCCCGGGACCGCCCGGGACTGCCCGGGATCGCCCGGGACCGCCCGGGACCGCCCGGGACCGCCCGGGACCGCCCGGGACCGCCCCGGACCGCCCGGGACCGCCCTGGACCGCCCGGGACCGCCCGGGACCGCCCGGGACCGCCCGGGACCGCCTGGGATCGCCCGGGACCGCCCGGGACCGCCCTGGACCGCCCGGGACCGCCCGGGACCGCCCGGGACCGCCCGGGACCGCCCTGGACCGCCGGGACCGCCCGGGACCGCCCGAGACCGCCCGGGACCACCCGGGATCGCCCGGGACCGCCTGGGACCGCCCGGGACCGCCCCGGACTGCCCGGGACCGCACCCGGACCGCCAAGGACCACACCCGGACCGCCTGGGACCGCCCCGACCGCCTGGGACCGCCCGGGACCGCCCGGGACCGCCCGGGACCGCCCTAGAACGCCCGGGACCGCCCGGGATGGCCCCGGACCGCCCGCGACCGCCTCGGACCGCCCGGGACCGCCCAGGACCGCCCGGGACCGGTTTGGACCGCCCGGGACCGCCCGGGACCGCCCCGGACCGCCCGGGACCGCCCCGGACCGCCCGGGACCGCCCCGGCCCGCCCGGGACCGCCCCGGACCGCCCGGGACCGCCCGGGACCGCCCGGGACCGCCCGGGACCGCCCCGGACCGCCCCAGACCGCCCCGGACCGCCCGGGACCGCCCGGGACCGCCCAGGACCGCCCGGGACCGCCCGGGACCGCCCGGGACCGCCCGGGACCGCCCGGGACCACGCTGGACCGCCCGGGACCGCTCTGGACCGCCCGGGACCGCCCGGGACTGCGCGGAACCGCCCGGGACCGCCCCGGACCGCCCCGGACCACCCCGGATTGCCCCGGACCGCCCAGGACCGCCCCGGACCGCCCGGGACCGGCCCCGACCGCACGGGACCGCCCCGGACCGCCCGGGACCGCCCGGGACCGCCCCGGACCGCCCCGGACCGCCCCGGATTGCCCTGGACCGCCCGGGACTGCCCCGGACCGCCCGGGACTGCCGCGGACCGCCCGGAACCGCCCCGGACCGCCCGGGACCGCCCCGGACCGCCCGGGATTGCCCCGGACCGCCCGGGACCGCCCGGGACCGCCCGGGACTGCCTGGGACCGCCCGGGACCGCCCAGGACCAGCCGGGACCGCCCCAGACCGCCCGGGACCGCCCGGGACCGCCCGGGACCGCCCGGGACCGCCCTGGACCGCCGCGACCGCCCGGGACCGCCCGAGACCACCCGGGACCACCCGGGTCCGCCCGGGCCCGCCCGGGACCGCCCGGGACCGCCCCGGACCGCCCGGGACCGCACCCGGACCGCCCAGGTCCACACCCGTACCGCCCGGGACCGCCCCGACCGCCCGGGACCGCCCGGGACCGCCCGGGACCGCCCCGGACCCCCCGGGACCGCCCTAGAACGCCCGGAACCGCCCGGGACGGCCCGGGACCGCCCCGGACCGCCCGGGACCGCCTCGGACCGCCCGGGACCGCCCAGGACCGCCCGGGACCGCCCTGGACCGCCCGGGACCGCCCTGGAACGCCCGGGACCGCCCGGGACCGCCCGGGACGGCCCGGGACCGCCCGGGACCGCCCTGGACCGCCCGGGACCTCCCGAGACCGCCCGGGACCGCCCGGGACCGCCCGGGACCGCCCGGGACCGCCCGGGAGCGCCCGGGACCGCCCAGGACCGCCCCGGACTGCCCAGGACCACCCGGGACCGCCCGGGACCGCCCGGGACCTCCCGGGACTGCCCGGGACCGCCCGGGACCGCCCGGGACCGCCCGGGACCGCCCCGGACCGCCCGGGACCGCCCCGGACCGCCCGGGACCGCCCCGGACCGCCCGGGACCGCCCCGGACCGCCCGGGACCGCCCCGGACCGCCCAGAACCGCCACGGACCGCCCAGGACCGCCCCGGACCGCCCGGGACCGCCCGGGACCGCCCAGGACCGCCCGGGACCGCCCGGGACCGCCCGGGACCGCCCGGGACCGCCCGGGACCGCCCGGGACCGCTCTGGACCGCCTGGGACCGCCCGGGACTGCCCGGGACCGCCCGGGACCGCCCCGGACCGCCCGGGACTGCCCCGGACCGCCCGGGACCGCCCCGGACCACCCGGGACCGCCCCGGACCGCCCGGGACCGCCCCGGACCGCCCGGGACCGCCCCGGTCCAACCGGGACCGCCCGGGACCGCCCGTGACCGCCCGGGCCGCCCGGGACCGCCCGGGACCGCCCGGGACCGCCCTGGAACGCCCGGGACCGCCCCGGACCGCCCGGGACCGCCCCGGACCGCAGGGGACTGCCCGGGACCGCCCAGGAATGCCCCGGACCGCCCGGGACCGCCCGGGACCGCCTGGGACCGCCCGGGTCCGCCCGGGACCGCCCGGGACCGCCCGGGACAGCTCTGGACCGCCCGGGACCGCCCGGGACTGTCTGGGAACGCCCGGGACCGCCCCAGACCGCCCCGGACCAACCCGGATTGCCCCGGACCGCACCCGGACCGCCTAGGACCACACCCGGACAGCCCGGGACCGCCCAGACCGCCTAGGACCACACCCGGACAGCCCGGGACCGCCTCGGACCGCCCGGGACCGCCCAGGACCGCCCGGGACCACCCTGGACCGCCCGGGACCGCCCTGGAACGCCCGGGACCGCCCGGGACCGCCCGGGACCGCCCGGGACCGCCCTGGACCGCCCGGGACCACCCGGGACCGCCCGGAACCGCCCGGGACCGCCCCGGACCGCCCGGGACCACCCGGGACCGACCAGGACCGCCCGGGACCGCCCGGGACTGCCCGGGATCGCCCGGGACCGCCCGGGACCGCCCGGGACCGCCCGGGACCGCCCCGGACCGCCCGGGACCGCCCGGGACCGCCCCGGACCGCCCGGGACCGCCCGGGACAGCCCAGGACCGCCCGGGACCGCCCGGGACCGCCCGAACCGCCCGAGACCGCCCGGGACCGCCCGGGACCGCCCGGGACCACCCGGGACCGCCGTGACCGCACCGGACCGCCCGGGACCGCCCAGGACCGCCCGGGACCGCCCGGGACCACCCGGGACCGCCCCGGACCGCCCGGGACCGCCCGGGACCGCCCGGGACCGCCCGGGACCGCCCTGGACCGCCGGGACCGCCCGGGACCGCCCGAGACCGCCCGGGACCACCCAGGACCGCCCGGGCCCGCCCGGGACCGCCCGGGACCGCCCCGGACCGCCCGGAACCGCACCCGGACCGCCCAGGACCACACCCGGACCGCCCGGGACCGCCCCGACCGCCCGGGACCGCCCGGGACCGCCCGGGACCGCCCCGGACCCCCCGGGACCGCCCTAGAATGCCCGGGACCGCTCGGGACGGCCCGGGACCGCCCCGGACCGCCCGGGACCGCCTCGGACCGCCCGGGACCGCCCAGGACCGCCCGGGACCGCCCTGGACCGCCCGGGACCGCCCTGGAACGCCCGGGACCGCCCGGGACCGCCCGGGACCGCCCTGGAACGCCCGGGACCGCCCGGGACCGCCCGGGACCGCCCGGGACTGCCCGGGACCGCCCAGGAATGCCCCGGACCGCCCGGGACCGCCCGGGACCGCCTGGGACCGCCCGGGACCGCCCGGGACCGCCCGGGACCGCCCGGGACCGCCCGGGACAGCTCTGGACCGCCCGGGACCGCCCGGGACTGTCTGGGACCGCCCGGGACCGCCCCAGACCGCCCCGGACCACCCCGGATTGCCCCGGACCGCACCCGGACCACCTAGGACCACACCCGGACAGCCCGGGACCGCCCGGACCGCCTAGGACCACACCCGGACAGCCCGGGACCGCCTGGGACCGCCCGGGACCGCCCAGGACCGCCCGGGGTCACCCTGGACCGCCCGGGACCGCCCGGGACCGCCCGGGACCGCCTAGGACCACACCCGGACAGCCCGGGACCGCCCGGACCGCCCGGGACCGCCCGGGACCGCCCTGGACCGCCCGGGACCACCCGGGACTGCCCGGAACCGCCCGGGACCGCCCCGGACCGCCCGGGACCACCCGGGACCGACCAGGACCGCCCGGGACCGCCCGGGACTGCCCGGGATCGCCCGGGACCGCCCGGGACCGCCCGGGACCGCCCGGGACCGCCCCGGACCGCCCGGGACTGCCCGGGACCGCCCCGGACCGCCCGGGACCGCCCGGGACAGCCCAGGACCGCCCGGGACCGCCCGGGACCGCCCGAACCGCCCGAGACCGCCCGGGACCGCCCGGGACCACCCGGGACCGCCCGTGACCGCACCGGACCGCCCGGGACCGCCCGGGACCGCCCGGGACCGCCCGGGACCACCCGGGACCGCCCCGGACCGCCCGGGACCGCCCGGGACCGCCCGGGACCGCCCGGGACCGCCCTGTACCGCCGGGACCGCCCGGGACTGCCCGAGACCGCCCGGGACCACCCGGGACCGACCGGGCCCGCCCGGGACCGCCCGGGACCGCCCCGGACCGCCCGGAACCGCACCCGGACCGCCTAGGACCACACCCGGACCGCCCGGGACCGCCCCGACCGCCCGGGACCGCCCGAGACCGCCCGGGACCGCCCCGGACCCCCTGGGACCGCCCTAGAATGCCCGGGACCGCCCGGGACGGCCCGGGACCGCCCCGGACCGCCCGGGACCGCATCGGACCGCCCGGGACCGCCCAGGACCGCCCGGGACCGCCCTGGACCGCCCGGGACCGCCCTGGAACGCCCGGGACCGCCCGGGACCGCCCGGGACCGCCCGGGACCGCCCGGGACCGCCCTGGACCGCCCGGGACCGCCTGACAACGCCCGGGACCGCCCAGGACCGCCCGGGACCGCCCGGGACCGCCCGGGAGCGCCCGGGACCGCCCGGGACCGCCCCGGACTGCCCGGGACCACCCGGGACTGCCCGGGACCGCCCGGGACCGCCCGGGACTGCCCGGGACCGCCCGGGACCGCCCGGGACCGCCCGGCACCGCCCGGGACCGCCCCGGACCGCCCGGGACCGCCCCGGACCGCTCGGGCCCGCCCGGGACTGCCCGGGACCGCCTGGGACCGCCCGGGACCGCTCTGGACCGCCCAGGACCGCCCGGGACTGCCCGGGACCGCCCGGGACCGCCGCGGACCGCCCAAGACCACCCCGGATTGCCCCGGACCGCACCCGGACCGCCTAGGACCACACCCGGACAGCCCGGGACCGCCCCGACCGCCCGGGACCGCCCGGGACCGCCCGGGACCACCCCGGACCGCCCGGGACCACCCTAGAACGCCTGGGACCGCCCGGGACCGCCCGGGACCGCCCCGGACTGCCCGGGACCGCCTCGGACCGCCCGGGACCGCCCAGGACCACCCGGGACCACCCTGGACCGCCCGGGACCGCTCTGGAACGCCCGGGACCGCCGGGGACCGCCCGGGACCGCCCGGGACCGCCCTGGACCGCCCGGGACCACCCGGAACCGCCCGGGACCGCCCGGGACCGCCCCGGACCGCCCGGGACCACCCGGGACCGACCAGGACCGCCCGGGACCGCCCGGGACTGCCCGGGATCGCCCGGGACCGCCCGGGACCGCCCGGGACCGCCCGGGACTGCGCCGGACCGCCCGGGACCGCCCGGGACCGCCCCGGACCGCCCGGGACCGCCCGGGACCGCCCGGGACCGCCCGGGACCGCCCGGGACCGCCCGAACCACCCGAGACCGCCCGGGACCACCCGGGACCGCCCGGGACCGCCCGTGACCGCACCGGACCGCCCAGGACCGCCCGGGACCGCCCGGGACCGCCCGGGACCACCCAGGACCGCCCCGGACCGCACGGGACCGCCCGGGAGCGCCCAGGACCGCCCGGGACTGCCCTGGACCGCCGGGACCGCCCGGGACCGCCCGAGACCGCCCGGGACCACCGGGGACCGCTCGGGCCCGACCGGGACTGCCCGGGACCGCCCCGGACCGCCCGGGACCGCACCCGGACCGCCCAGGACCACACCCGGACCGCCCGGGACTGCCCCGACCGCCCGGGACCGCCCGGGACCGCCCGGGACCGCCCCGGACCCCCCGGGACCGCCCTAGAACGCCCGGGACCGCCCGGGACGGCCCGGGACCGCCCCGGACCGCCCGGGACCGCCTCGGACCGCCCGGGACCGCCCAGGACCGCCCGGGACCGCCCTGGACCGCCCGGGACCGCCATGGAACGCCGGGGACCGCCCGGGACCGCCCGGGACCGCCCGGGACCGCCCGGAACCGCCCTGGACCGCCCGGGTCCGCCCGAGACCGCCCGGGACTGCCCGGGACCGCCCGGGACCGCCCGGGACCGCCCGGGAGCGCCCGGGACCGCCCGGGACCGCCCCGGACTGCCCGGGACCACCTGGGAACGCCCGGGACCGCCCGGGACCGCCCGGGACCGCCCGGGACTGCCCGGGACCGCCCGGGACCGCCCGGGACCGCCCGGGACCGCCCGGGACCGCCCCGGACCACCCGGGACCGCCCGGGACCGCCCGGGACCGCCCGGGACCGCCCGGGACCGCCCGGGACCGCTCTGGACCGCCCGGGACCGCCCGGGACTGCCCGGGACCGCCCGGGACCGCCCCGGACCGCCTCGGACCACCCCGGATTGCCCAGGACCGCCCGGGACAGCCCCGGACCGCCCGGGACCGCCCCGGACCGCCCGGGACCGCCCCGGACCGCCCGGGACCGCCCCGGACCGCCCGGGACCGCCCCGGACCGCCCGGGACCGCCCCGGTCCGCCCGGGACCGCCCGGGACCGCCCGGGACTGCCCGGGCCGCCCGGGACCGCCCGGGACCGCCCGGGACCACCCCGGACCGCCCGGGACCGCCACGGACTGGCCGGGACCGCCCCGGACCGCCCGGGACCGCCCAGGACCGCCCAGGAACGCCCGGACCGCCCGGGACCGCCCGGGACCGCCTGGGACCGCCCGGGACCGCCCGGGACCGCCCGGGACCGCCCGGGACCGCCCGGGACCGCTCTGGACCGCCCGGGACCGCCCGGGACTGCCCGGGACCGCCCGGGACCACCCCGGACCGCCCCGGACCACCCCGGATTGCCCCGGAATGCACCCGGACCGCCTAGGACCACACCCAGACAGCCCGGGACCGCCCCGACCGCCCGGGACCGACCGGGACCGCCCGGGACCGCCCCGGACCGCCCGGGACCGCCCTAGAACGCCGGGGACCGCCCGGGAACGCCCGGGACCGCCCCGGACCGCCAAGGACTGCCTAGGACCGCCCGGGACCGCCCAGGACCGCCCGGGACCACCCTGGACCGCCCGGGACCACCCTGGAACGCCCGGGACCGCCCGGGACCGCCCGGGACCGCCCGGGACTGCCCGGGACCGCCCTGGACCGCCCGGGACCACCCGGGACCGCCCGGGACCGCCCGGGACCGCCCCGGACCGCCCGGGACCACCCGGGACCGACCAGGACCGCCCGGGACCGCCCGGGACTGCCCGGGACCGCCGGGGACCGCCCGGGACCGCTCGGGACCGCCCGGGACCGCCCCGGACCGCCCGGGACCGCCCGGGACCGCCCCGGACCGCCCGGGACCGCCCGGGACCGCCCGGGACCGCCCGGGACCGCCCGGGATCGCCCGAACCGCCCGAGACCGCCCGGGACCGCCCGGGACAGCCCGGGACCGCCCGTGACCGCACCGGAACGCCCGGGACCGCCCGGGACCGCCCGGGACCGCACGGGACTGCCCAGGACCGCCCCGGACCGCCCGGGACTGCCCCAGACCGCCCGGAACCGCACCCGGACCGCCCAGGACCACACCCGGACCGCCCGGGACCGCCCCGACCGCCCGGGACCGCCCGGGACCGCCCGGGACCGCCCCGGACCCCCCGGGACCGCCCTAGAACGCCCAGGACCGCCCGGGACGGACCGGGACCGCCCCGGACCGCCCGGGACCGCCTCGGACCGCCCGGGACCGCCCTGGACCGCCCTGGACCGCCCGGGACCGCCCTGGAACGCCCGGGACCGCCCGAGACCGCCCGAGACCGCCCGGGACCGCCCTGGACCGCCCGGGACCGCCTGAGACCGCCCGGGACCGCCCGGGACCGCCCGGGACCGCCCGGGACCGCCCGGGAGTGCCCGGGACCGCCCGAGACCGCCCCGGACTGCCCGGGACCACCCGGGACCGCCCGGGACCACCCGGGAACGCCCGGGACTGCCCGGGACCGCCCGGGACCGCCCAGGACCGCCCTAGAACGCCCAGGACCGCCTGGGACGGACCGGGACCGCCCCGGACCGCCCGGGACCGCCTCGGACCGCCCGGGACCGCCCTGGACCGCCCTGGACCGCCCGGGACCGCCCTGGAACGCCCGGGACCGCCCGGGACCGCCCGAGACCGCCCGGGACCGCCCTGGACCGCCCGGGACCGCCTGAGACCGCCCGGGACCGCCCGGGACCGCCCGGGACCGCCCGGGACCGCCCGGGAGTGCCCGGGACCGCCCGGGACCGCCCCGGACTGCCCGGGACCACCCGGGACCGCCCGGGACCACCCGGGAACGCCCGGGACTGCCCGGGACCGCCCGGGACCGCCCGGGACCGCCCGGGACCGCCCGGGACCGCCCCGGACCGCCCGGGACCGCCCCGGACCGCCCGGGACCGCCCGGGACCGCCCGGGACCGCTCTGGACCGCCCGGGACCGCCCGGGACTGCCCGGGACCGCCCGGGACCGCCCCGGACCGCCCAAGACCACCCCGGATTGCCCCGGACCGCACCCGGACCGCCTAGGACCACACCCGGACAGCCCGGGACCGCCCCGACCGCCCGGGACTGCCCGGGACCGCCCAGGACCGCCCCGGACCGCCCGGGACCGCCCTAGAACGCCCAGGACCGCCCGGGACCGCCCGGGACCGCCCCGGACCGCCCGGGACCGCCTCGGACCGCCCGGGACCGCCCAGGACCACCCGGGACCACCCTGGACCGCCCAGGACCGCCCTGGAACGCCCGGGACCGCCCGGGACTGCCCGGGATCGCCCGGGACCGCCCGGGACCGCCCGGGACCGCCCGGGACCGCCCGGGACCGCGCCGGAACGCCCGGGACCGCCCGGGACTGCCCCGGACCGCCGGGACCGCCCGGGACCGCCCGGGACCGCCCTGTACCGCCCGAACCACCCGAGACCACCCGGGACCGCCCGGGACCGCCCGGGACCGCCCGTGACCGCACCGGACCGCCCGGGAACGCCCGGGACCGCCCGGGACCGCCCGGGACCACCCGGGACCGCCCCGGACCGCACGGGACCGCCCGGGACCGCCCGGGACCGCCCGGGACCGCACTGGACCGCCGGGACCGCCCGGGACCGCCCGACACCGCCCGGGACCACCCGGGACCGCCCTGGCCCGCCCGGGACTGCCCGGGACCGACCCGGACCGCCCGGGACCACACCCGGACCGCCCAGGACCACACCCGGACCGCCCGGGACCGCCCCGACCGCCCGGGACCGCCCGGGATTGCTCGGGACCGCCCCGGACCCCCCGGGACCGCCCTAGAATCCCCGGGACCGCCCGGGACGGCCCGGGACCGCCCCGACCGCCCGGGACCGCCTCGGACCGCCCGGGACCGCCCAGGACCGCCCGGGACCGCCCTGGACCGCCCGGGACCGCCATGGAACGCCCGGGACCGCCCGGGACCGCCCGGGACAGCCCGGAACCGCTCGGAACCGCCCTGGACCGCCCGGGACCGCCCGGGACCGCCCGGGACTGCCCGGGACCGCCCGGGACCGCCCGGGACCGCCCGGGACCGCCCGGGACCGCCCCGGACCACCCGGGACCGCCCGGGACCGCCCGGGACCGCCCGGGACCGCCCGGGACCGCCCGGGACCGCCCGGGACCGCTCTGGACCGCCCGGGACCGCCCGGGACTGCCCGGGACCGCCCGGGACCGCCCCGGACCGCCCAAGACCACCCCGGATTGCCCCGGACCGCACCCGGACCGCCTAGGACCACACCCGGACAGCCCGGGACCGCCCCGACCGCCCGGGACTGCCCGGGACCGCCCAGGACCGCCCCGGACCGCCCGGGACCGCCCTAGAACGCCCAGGACCGCCCGGGACCGCCCGGGACTGCCCGGGACCGCCCGGGACCGCCCCGGACCGCCCAAGACCACCCCGGATTGCCCCGGACCGCACCCGGACCGCCTAGGACCACACCCGGACAGCCCGGGACCGCCCCGACCGCCCGGGACTGCCCGGGACCGCCCAGGACCGCCCCGGACCGCCCGGGACCGCCCTAGAACGCCCAGGACCGCCCGGGACCGCCCGGGACCGCCCCGGACCGCCCGGGACCGCCTCGGACCGCCCGGGACCGCCCAGGACCACCCGGGACCACCCTGGACCGCCCAGGACCGCCCTGGAACGCCCGGGACCGCCCGGGACTGCCCGGGATCGCCCGGGACCGCCCGGGACCGCCCGGGACCGCCCGGGACTGCCCGGGACCGCGCCGGAACGCCCGGGACCGCCCGGGACTGCCCCGGACCGCCGGGACCGCCCGGGACCGCCCGGGACCGCCCTGTACCGCCCGAACCACCCGAGACCACCCGGGACCGCCCGGGACCGCCCGGGACCGCCCGTGACCGCACCGGACCGCCCGGGAACGCCCGGAACCGCCCGGGACCGCCCGGGACCACCCGGGACCGCCCCGGACCGCACGGGACCGCCCGGGACCGCCCGGGACCGCCCGGGACCGCACTGGACCGCCGGGACCGCCCGGGACCGCCCGACACCGCCCGGGACCACCCGGGACCGCCCGGGCCCGCCCGGGACTGCCCGGGACCGACCCGGACCGCCCGGGACCACACCCGGACCGCCCAGGACCACACCCGGACCGCCCGGGACCGCCCCGACCGCCCGGGACCGCCCGGGATTGCTCGGGACCGCCCCGGACCCCCCGGGACCGCCCTAGAATCCCCGGGACCGCCCGGGACGGCCCGGGACCGCCCCGACCGCCCGGGACCGCCTCGGACCGCCCGGGACCGCCCAGGACCGCCCGGGACCGCCCTGGACCGCCCGGGACCGCCATGGAACGCCCGGGACCGCCCGGGACCGCCCGGGACAGCCCGGAACCGCTCGGAACCGCCCTGGACCGCCCGGGACCGCCCGGGACCGCCCGGGACTGCCCGGGACCGCCCGGGACCGCCCGGGACCGCCCGGGACCGCCCGGGACCGCCCCGGACCACCCGGGACCGCCCGGGACCGCCCGGGACCGCCCGGGACCGCCCGGGACCGCCCGGGACCGCCCGGGACCGCTCTGGACCGCCCGGGACCGCCCGGGACTGCCCGGGACCGCCCGGGACCGCCCCGGACAGCCTCGGACCACCCCGGATTGCCCCGGACCGCCCGGGACAGCCCCGGACCGCCCGGGACTGCCCCGGACCGCCCGGGACCGCCCCGGACCGCCCGGGACCGCCCCGGTCCGCCCGGGACCGCCCGGGACCGCCCGGGACTGCCCGGGCCGCCCGGGACCGCCCGGGACCGCCCGGGACCGCCCCGGACCGCCCGGGACCGCCCCGGACTGCCCGGGACCGCCCCGGACCGCCCGGGACCGCCCGGGACCGCCCAGGAACGCCCGGACCGCCCGGGACCGCCCGGGACCGCCTGGGACCGCCCGGGACCGCCCAGGACCGCCCGGGACCGCCCGGGACCGCCCGGGACCGCCCGGGACCGCTCTGGACCGCCCGGGACAGCCCGGGACTGCCCGCGACCGCCCGGGACCGCCCCGGACCGCCCCGGACCACCCCGGATTGCCCCGGAATGCACCCGGACCGCCTAGGACCACACCCGGACAGCCCGGGACCGCCCCGACCGCCCGGGACCGCCCGGGACCGCCCGGGACCGCCCCGGACCGCCCGGGACCGCCCTAGAACGCCCGGGACCGCCCGGGACCGCCCGGGACCGCCCCGGACCGCCCAGGACCGCCTCGGACCGCCCGGGACCGCCCAGGACCGCCCAGGACCACCCTGGACCGCCCGGGACCGCCCTGGAACGCCCGGGACCGCCTGGGACCGTCCGGGACCGCCCGGGACCGCCCTGGACCGCCCGGGACCACCCGAGACCGCCCGGGACCGCCCGGGACCGCCCCGGACCGCCCGGGACCACCCGGGACCGACCAGGACCGCCCGGGACCGCCCGGGACTGCCCGGGACCGCCCGGGACCGCCCGGGACCGCCCGGGACCGCCCGGGACCGCCCCGGACCGCCCGGGACCGCCCGGGACCGCCCCGGACCGCCCGGGACCGCCCGGGACCGCCCAGGACCGCCCGGGACCGCCCGGGATCGCCCGAACCGCCCGAGACCGCCCGGGACCGCCCGGGACCGCCCGGAACCGACTGTGACCGCACCGGAACGCCCGGGACCGCCCGGGACCGCCCGGGACCGCACGGGACCGCCCAGGACCGCCCGGGACCGCCCGGGACTGCCCCGGACCGCCCGGGACCGCCCGGGACCGCCCCGGACCGCCCGGGACCACCCGGGACCGCCCGGGACCGCCCGGGACCGCCCGGGACCGCTCTGGACCGCCCGGGACCGCCTGGGACTGCCCGGGACCGCCCGGGACCGCCCCGGACCGCCCCGGACCACCCCGGATTGCCCCGGACCGCACCCGGACCGCCTAGGACCACACCCGGACAGCCCGGGACCGCCCCGACCGCCCGGGACCGCCCGGGACCGCCCGGACCGCCCCGGACCGCCTGGGACCGCCCTAGAACGCCCGGGACCGCCCGGGACCGCCCGGGACCGCCCCGGACCGCCCGGGACCGCCTCAGACCGCCCGGGACCGCCCAGGACCGCCCGGGACCACCCTGGACCGCCCGGGACCGCCCTGGAACGCCCGGACCGCCCGGGACCGCCCGGGACCGCCCGGGACCGCCCTGGACCGCCCGGGACCACCCGGGACCGCCCAGGACCGCCCGGGACCGCCCGGGACCGCCCGGGACCGCCCGAACCACCCGAAACCGCCCGGGACCGCCCGGGACCGCCCGGGACCGCCCGTGACCGCACCGGACCGCCCGGGACCGCTCGGGACCGCCCGGGACCGCCCGGGACCACCCGGGACCGCCCCGGACCGCCCGGGACCGCCCGGGACCGCCATGGACCGCCGGGACCGCCCGGGACCGCCCGCGACCGCCCGGGACCACCCGGGACCGCCCGGGCCCGCCCGGGACCGCCCGGGACCGCCCCGGACCGCCCGGGACCGCACCCGGACCGCCCAGGACCACACCCGGACCGCCCGGGACCGCCCCGACCGCCCGGGACCGCCCGGGACCGCCCGGGACTGCCCCGGACCCCCCGGGACCGCGCTAGAACGCCCGGGACCGCCCGGGACGGCCCGGGACCGCCCTGGACTGCCCGGGACCGCCTCAGACCGCCCGGGACCGCCCAGGACCGCCCGGGACCGCCCTGGACCGCCCGGGACCGCCATGGAACGCCCGGGACCGCCCGGGACCGCCCGGGACCACCCGGGACCGCCCGGAACCGCCCTGGACCGCCCGGGACCGCCCGAGACCGCCCGGGACCGCCCGGGACCACCCGGAACCGTCCGGGACCGCCCGGGAGCGCCCGGGACCGCCCGGGACCGCCCTGGACTGCCCGGGACCACCCGGGACCGCCCGGGACCGCCCGGGACCGCCCGGGACTGCCCGGGACCGCCCGGGACCGCCCGGGACCGCCCGGGACCGCCCCGGACCGCCCCGGACCACCCCGGATTGCCCCGGACCGCACCCGGACTGCCTAGGACCACACCCGGACAGCCCGGGACCGCCCCGACCGCCCGGGACCGCCCGGGACCGCCCCGGACCGCCCGGGACCGCCCGGGACCGCCCCGGACCGCCCGGGACCGCCCGGGACCGCCCGGGACCGCCCGGGACCGCCCCGGACCGCCCGGGACCGCCCGGGACCGCCCCGGACCGCCCGGGACCGCCCGGGACCGCCCAGGACCGCCCGGGACCGCCCGGGATCGCCCGAACCGCCCGAGACCGCCCGGGACCGCCCGGGACCGCCCGGAACCGCCTGTGACCGCACCGGAACGCCCGGGACCGCCCGGGACCGCCCGGGACCGCACGGGACCGCCCAGGACCGCCCGGGACCGCCCGGGACTGCCCCGGACCGCCCGGGACCGCCCGGGACCGCCCCGGACCGCCCGGGACCACCCGGGACCGCCCGGGACCGCCCGGGACCGCCCGGGACCGCTCTGGACCGCCCGGGACCGCCTGGGACTGCCCGGGACCGCCCGGGACCGCCCCGGACCGCCCCGGACCACCCCGGATTGCCCCGGACCGCACCCGGACCGCCTAGGACCACACCCGGACAGCCCGGGACCGCCCCGACCGCCCGGGACCGCCCGGGACCGCCCGGACCGCCCCGGACCGCCTGGGACCGCCCTAGAACGCCCGGGACCGCCCGGGACCGCCCGGGACCGCCCCGGACCGCCCGGGCCCGCCTCGGACCGCCCGGGACCGCCCAGGACCGCCCGGGACCACCCTGGACCGCCCGGGACCGCCCTGGAACGCCCGGACCGCCCGGGACCGCCCGGGACCGCCCGGGACCGCCCTGGACCGCCCGGGACCACCCGGGACCGCCCAGGACCGCCCGGGACCGCCCGGGACCGCCCGGGACCGCCCGAACCACCCGAAACCGCCCGGGACCGCCCGGGACCGCCCGGGACCGCCCGTGACCGCACCGGACCGCCCGGGACCGCTCGGGACCGCCCGGGACCGCCCGGGACCACCCGGGACCGCCCCGGACCGCCCGGGACCGCCCGGGACCGCCATGGACCGCCGGGACCGCCCGGGACCGCCCGCGACCGCCCGGGACCACCCGGGACCGCCCGGGCCCGCCCGGGACCGCCCGGGACCGCCCCGGACCGCCCGGGACCGCACCCGGACCGCCCAGGACCACACCCGGACCGCCCGGGACCGCCCCGACCGCCCGGGACCGCCCGGGACCGCCCGGGACTGCCCCGGACCCCCCGGGACCGCGCTAGAACGCCCGGGACCGCCCGGGACGGCCCGGGACCGCCCTGGACTGCCCGGGACCGCCTCAGACCGCCCGGGACCGCCCAGGACCGCCCGGGACCGCCCTGGACCGCCCGGGACCGCCATGGAACGCCCGGGACCGCCCGGGACCGCCCGGGACCACCCGGGACCGCCCGGAACCGCCCTGGACCGCCCGGGACCGCCCGAGACCGCCCGGGACCGCCCGGGACCACCCGGAACCGTCCGGGACCGCCCGGGAGCGCCCGGGACCGCCCGGGACCGCCCTGGACTGCCCGGGACCACCCGGGACCGCCCGGGACCGCCCGGGACCGCCCGGGACTGCCCGGGACCGCCCGGGACCGCCCGGGACCGCCCGGGACCGCCCCGGACCGCCCCGGACCACCCCGGATTGCCCCGGACCGCACCCGGACTGCCTAGAACCACACCCGGACAGCCCGGGACCGCCCCGACCGCCCGGGACCGCCCGGGACCGCCCGGGACCGCCCCGGACCACCCGGGACCGCCCTAGAACGCCGGGGACCGCCCGGGACCGCCCGGGACCGCCCCATACCGCCCGGGACCGCCTCGGACCGCCCGGGACCGCCCATGACCGCCCGGGACCACCCTGGACCGCCCGGGACCGCCCTGGAACGCCCGGGACCGCCCGGGACCGCCCGGGACCGCCCGGGACCGCCCTGGACCGCCCGGGACCGACCAGGACCGCCCGGGACCGCCCGGGACTGCCCGGGACCGCCCGGGACCGCCACGGACCGCCCGGGACCGCCCGGGACCGCCCGGGACCGCCCGGGACCGCCCGGGACCGCCCGAACCGCCCGAGACTGCCCTGGACCGCCCGGGACCGCCCGGGACTGCCCGTGACCGCACTGGACCGCCCGGGACCGCCCGGGACCGCCCGGGACTGCCCCGGACCGCCCGGGACCGCCCGGGACCGCCCGGGAGCGCGCGGGACCGCCCGGGACCGCCCCGGACCGCCCGGGACCACCCGGGACCGCCCGGGACCGCCCGAACCACCCGAGACCGCCCGGGACCGCCCGGGACCGCCCGGGACCGCCCGTGACCGCCCCGGACCGCCCAGGACCGCCTGGGACCGCCCGGGACCGCCCGAACCACCCGAGACCGCCCGGGACCGCCCGGGACCGCCCGGGACCGCCCGTGACCGCACCGGACCGCCCGGGACCGCTCGGGACTGCCCGGGACCGCCCGGGACCACCCGGGACCGCCCCGGACCGCCCGGGACCGCCCGGGACCGCCCGGGACCGCCCTGGACCGCCGGGACCGCCCGGGACCGCCCGAGACCGCCCGGGACCACCCGGGACCGCCCGGGCCCGCCCGGGACCGCCCAGGACCACACCCGGACCGCCCGGGACCGCCCCGACCGCCCGGGACCGCCCGGGACCGCCCGGGACCGCCCCGGACCCCCCGGGACCGCCCTAGAACGCCCGGGACCGCCCGGGACGGCCCGGGACCGCCCCGGACCGCCCGGGACCGCCTCGGACCGCCCGGGACCGCCCAGGACCGCCCGGGACTGTCTGGGACCGCCCGGGACCGCCCCAGACCGCCCCGGACCACCCCGGATTGCCCCGGACCGCACCCGGACCGCCTAGGACCACACCCGGACAGCCCGGGACCGCCCGGACCGCCTAGGACCACACCCGGACAGCCCGGGACCGCCTCGGACCGCCCGGGACCGCCCAGGACCGCCCGGGATCACCCTGGACCGCCCGGGACCGCCCTGGAACGCCCGGGACCGCCCAGGACCGGCCGGGACCGCCGGGGACCGCCCTGGACCGCCCGGGACCACCCGGGACTGCCCGGAACCGCCCGAGACCGCCCCGGACCGCCCGGGACCACCCGGGACCGACCAGGACCGCCCGGGACCGCCCGGGACTGCCCGGGATCGCCCGGGACCGCCCGGGACCGCCCGGGACCGCCCGGGACCGCCCCGGACCGCCCGGGACCGCCCGGGACCGCCACGGACCGCCCGGGACCGCCTGGGACAGCCCAGGACCGCCCGGGACCGCCCGGGACCGCCCGAACCGCCCGAGACCGCCCGGGACCGCCCGGGACCACCCGGGACCGCCCGTGACCGCACCGGACCGCCCGGGACCGCCCGGGACCGCCCGGGACCGCCCGGGACCACCCGGGACCGCCCCGGACCGCCCGGGACCGCCCGGGACCGCCCGGGACCGCCCGGGACCGCCCTGGACCGCCGGGACCGCCCGGGACTGCCCGAAACCGCCCGGGACCACCCGGGACCGCCCGGGCCCGCCCGGGACCGCCCGGGACCGCCTCGGACTGCCCGGAACCGCACCCGGACCGCCCAGGACCACACCCGGACCGCCCGGGACCGCCCCGACCGCCCGGGACCGCCCGAGACCGCCCGGGACCGCCCCGGACCCCCCGGGACCGCCCTAGAATGCCCGGGACCGCCCGGGACGGCCTGGGACCGCCCCGGACCGCCCGGGACCGCATCGGACCGCCCGGGACCGCCCAGGACCGCCCGGGACCGCCCTGGACCGCCCGGGACCGCCCTGGAACGCCCGGGACCGCCCGGGACCGCCCGGGACCGCCCGGGACCGCCCTGGACCGCCCGGGACCGCCTGAGACCGCCCGGGACCGCCCAGGACCGCCCGGGACCGCCCGGGACCGCCCGGGAGTGCCCGGGACCGCCCGGGACCGCCCCGGACTGCCCGGGACCACCCGGGACTGCCCGGGACCGCCCGGGACCGCCCGGGACTGCCCGGGACCGCCCGGGACCGCCCGGGACCGCCCGGCACCGCCCGGGACCGCCCGGGACGGCCCGGGACCGCCCCGGACCGCCCGGGACCGCCTCGGACCGCCCGGGACCGCCCAGGACCGCCCGGGACTGTCTGGGACCGCCCGGGACCGCCCCAGACCGCCCCGGACCACCCCGGATTGCCCCGGACCGCACCCGGACCGCCTAGGACCACACCCGGACAGCCCGGGACCGCCCGGACCGCCTAGGACCACACCCGGACAGCCCGGGACCGCCTCGGACCGCCCGGGACCGCCCAGGACCGCCCGGGATCACCCTGGACCGCCCGGGACCGCCCTGGAACGCCCGGGACCGCCCAGGACCGGCCGGGACCGCCGGGGACCGCCCTGGACCGCCCGGGACCACCCGGGACTGCCCGGAACCGCCCGAGACCGCCCCGGACCGCCCGGGACCACCCGGGACCGACCAGGACCGCCCGGGACCGCCCGGGACTGCCCGGGATCGCCCGGGACCGCCCGGGACCGCCCGGGACCGCCCGGGACCGCCCCGGACCGCCCGGGACCGCCCGGGACCGCCACGGACCGCCCGGGACCGCCTGGGACAGCCCAGGACCGCCCGGGACCGCCCGGGACCGCCCGAACCGCCCGAGACCGCCCGGGACCGCCCGGGACCACCCGGGACCGCCCGTGACCGCACCGGACCGCCCGGGACCGCCCGGGACCGCCCGGGACCGCCCGGGACCACCCGGGACCGCCCCGGACCGCCCGGGACCGCCCGGGACCGCCCGGGACCGCCCGGGACCGCCCTGGACCGCCGGGACCGCCCGGGACTGCCCGAAACCGCCCGGGACCACCCGGGACCGCCCGGGCCCGCCCGGGACCGCCCGGGACCGCCTCGGACTGCCCGGAACCGCACCCGGACCGCCCAGGACCACACCCGGACCGCCCGGGACCGCCCCGACCGCCCGGGACCGCCCGAGACCGCCCGGGACCGCCCCGGACCCCCCGGGACCGCCCTAGAATGCCCGGGACCGCCCGGGACGGCCTGGGACCGCCCCGGACCGCCCGGGACCGCATCGGACCGCCCGGGACCGCCCAGGACCGCCCGGGACCGCCCTGGACCGCCCGGGACCGCCCTGGAACGCCCGGGACCGCCCGGGACCGCCCGGGACCGCCCGGGACCGCCCTGGACCGCCCGGGACCGCCTGAGACCGCCCGGGACCGCCCAGGACCGCCCGGGACCGCCCGGGACCGCCCGGGAGTGCCCGGGACCGCCCGGGACCGCCCCGGACTGCCCGGGACCACCCGGGACTGCCCGGGACCGCCCGGGACCGCCCGGGACTGCCCGGGACCGCCCGGGACCGCCCGGGACCGCCCGGCACCGCCCGGGACCGCCCGGACCGCCCGGGACCGCCCCGGACCGCCCGGGACCGCCCGGGACCGCCCCGGACCGCCCGGGACCACCCGGGACCGACCAGGACCGCCCGGGACCGCCCGGGACTGCCCGGGACCGCCCGGGACCGCCCGGGACCGCCCGGGACCGCCCGGGACCGCCCCGGACCGCCCGGGACCGCCCGGGACCGCCCCGGACCGCCCGGGACCGCCCGGGACCGCCCAGGACCGCCCGGGACCGCCCGGGATCGCCCGAACCGCCCGAGACCGCCCGGGACCGCCCGGGACCGCCCGGAACCGACTGTGACCGCACCGGAACGCCCGGGACCGCCCGGGACCGCCCGGGACCGCACGGGACCGCCCAGGACCGCCCGGGACCGCCCGGGACTGCCCCGGACCGCCCGGGACCGCCCGGGACCGCCCCGGACCGCCCGGGACCACCCGGGACCGCCCGGGACCGCCCGGGACCGCCCGGGACCGCTCTGGACCGCCCGGGACCGCCTGGGACTGCCCGGGACCGCCCGGGACCGCCCCGGACCGCCCCGGACCACCCCGGATTGCCCCGGACCGCACCCGGACCGCCTAGGACCACACCCGGACAGCCCGGGACCGCCCCGACCGCCCGGGACCGCCCGGGACCGCCCGGACCGCCCCGGACCGCCTGGGACCGCCCTAGAACGCCCGGGACCGCCCGGGACCGCCCGGGACCGCCCCGGACCGCCCGGGACCGCCTCAGACCGCCCGGGACCGCCCAGGACCGCCCGGGACCACCCTGGACCGCCCGGGACCGCCCTGGAACGCCCGGACCGCCCGGGACCGCCCGGGACCGCCCGGGACCGCCCTGGACCGCCCGGGACCACCCGGGACCGCCCAGGACCGCCCGGGACCGCCCGGGACCGCCCGGGACCGCCCGAACCACCCGAAACCGCCCGGGACCGCCCGGGACCGCCCGGGACCGCCCGTGACCGCACCGGACCGCCCGGGACCGCTCGGGACCGCCCGGGACCGCCCGGGACCACCCGGGACCGCCCCGGACCGCCCGGGACCGCCCGGGACCGCCATGGACCGCCGGGACCGCCCGGGACCGCCCGCGACCGCCCGGGACCACCCGGGACCGCCCGGGCCCGCCCGGGACCGCCCGGGACCGCCCCGGACCGCCCGGGACCGCACCCGGACCGCCCAGGACCACACCCGGACCGCCCGGGACCGCCCCGACCGCCCGGGACCGCCCGGGACCGCCCGGGACTGCCCCGGACCCCCCGGGACCGCGCTAGAACGCCCGGGACCGCCCGGGACGGCCCGGGACCGCCCTGGACTGCCCGGGACCGCCTCAGACCGCCCGGGACCGCCCAGGACCGCCCGGGACCGCCCTGGACCGCCCGGGACCGCCATGGAACGCCCGGGACCGCCCGGGACCGCCCGGGACCACCCGGGACCGCCCGGAACCGCCCTGGACCGCCCGGGACCGCCCGAGACCGCCCGGGACCGCCCGGGACCACCCGGAACCGTCCGGGACCGCCCGGGAGCGCCCGGGACCGCCCGGGACCGCCCTGGACTGCCCGGGACCACCCGGGACCGCCCGGGACCGCCCGGGACCGCCCGGGACTGCCCGGGACCGCCCGGGACCGCCCGGGACCGCCCGGGACCGCCCCGGACCGCCCCGGACCACCCCGGATTGCCCCGGACCGCACCCGGACTGCCTAGGACCACACCCGGACAGCCCGGGACCGCCCCGACCGCCCGGGACCGCCCGGGACCGCCCCGGACCGCCCGGGACCGCCCGGGACCGCCCCGGACCGCCCGGGACCGCCCGGGACCGCCCGGGACCGCCCGGGACCGCCCCGGACCGCCCGGGACCGCCCGGGACCGCCCCGGACCGCCCGGGACCGCCCGGGACCGCCCAGGACCGCCCGGGACCGCCCGGGATCGCCCGAACCGCCCGAGACCGCCCGGGACCGCCCGGGACCGCCCGGAACCGCCTGTGACCGCACCGGAACGCCCGGGACCGCCCGGGACCGCCCGGGACCGCACGGGACCGCCCAGGACCGCCCGGGACCGCCCGGGACTGCCCCGGACCGCCCGGGACCGCCCGGGACCGCCCCGGACCGCCCGGGACCACCCGGGACCGCCCGGGACCGCCCGGGACCGCCCGGGACCGCTCTGGACCGCCCGGGACCGCCTGGGACTGCCCGGGACCGCCCGGGACCGCCCCGGACCGCCCCGGACCACCCCGGATTGCCCCGGACCGCACCCGGACCGCCTAGGACCACACCCGGACAGCCCGGGACCGCCCCGACCGCCCGGGACCGCCCGGGACCGCCCGGACCGCCCCGGACCGCCTGGGACCGCCCTAGAACGCCCGGGACCGCCCGGGACCGCCCGGGACCGCCCCGGACCGCCCGGGCCCGCCTCGGACCGCCCGGGACCGCCCAGGACCGCCCGGGACCACCCTGGACCGCCCGGGACCGCCCTGGAACGCCCGGACCGCCCGGGACTGCCCGGGACCGCCCGGGACCGCCCTGGACCGCCCGGGACCACCCGGGACCGCCCAGGACCGCCCGGGACCGCCCGGGACCGCCCGGGACCGCCCGAACCACCCGAAACCGCCCGGGACCGCCCGGGACCGCCCGGGACCGCCCGTGACCGCACCGGACCGCCCGGGACCGCTCGGGACCGCCCGGGACCGCCCGGGACCACCCGGGACCGCCCCGGACCGCCCGGGACCGCCCGGGACCGCCATGGACCGCCGGGACCGCCCGGGACCGCCCGCGACCGCCCGGGACCACCCGGGACCGCCCGGGCCCGCCCGGGACCGCCCGGGACCGCCCCGGACCGCCCGGGACCGCACCCGGACCGCCCAGGACCACACCCGGACCGCCCGGGACCGCCCCGACCGCCCGGGACCGCCCGGGACCGCCCGGGACTGCCCCGGACCCCCCGGGACCGCGCTAGAACGCCCGGGACCGCCCGGGACGGCCCGGGACCGCCCTGGACTGCCCGGGACCGCCTCAGACCGCCCGGGACCGCCCAGGACCGCCCGGGACCGCCCTGGACCGCCCGGGACCGCCATGGAACGCCCGGGACCGCCCGGGACCGCCCGGGACCACCCGGGACCGCCCGGAACCGCCCTGGACCGCCCGGGACCGCCCGAGACCGCCCGGGACCGCCCGGGACCACCCGGAACCGTCCGGGACCGCCCGGGAGCGCCCGGGACCGCCCGGGACCGCCCTGGACTGCCCGGGACCACCCGGGACCGCCCGGGACCGCCCGGGACCGCCCGGGACTGCCCGGGACCGCCCGGGACCGCCCGGGACCGCCCGGGACCGCCCCGGACCGCCCCGGACCACCCCGGATTGCCCCGGACCGCACCCGGACTGCCTAGAACCACACCCGGACAGCCCGGGACCGCCCCGACCGCCCGGGACCGCCCGGGACCGCCCGGGACCGCCCCGGACCACCCGGGACCGCCCTAGAACGCCGGGGACCGCCCGGGACCGCCCGGGACCGCCCCATACCGCCCGGGACCGCCTCGGACCGCCCGGGACCGCCCATGACCGCCCGGGAACACCCTGGACCGCCCGGGACCGCCCTGGAACGCCCGGGACCGCCCGGGACCGCCCGGGACCGCCCGGGACCGCCCTGGACCGCCCGGGACCGACCAGGACCGCCCGGGACCGCCCGGGACTGCCCGGGACCGCCCGGGACCGCCACGGACCGCCCGGGACCGCCCGGGACCGCCCGGGACCGCCCGGGACCGCCCGGGACCGCCCGAACCGCCCGAGACTGCCCTGGACCGCCCGGGACCGCCCGGGACTGCCCGTGACCGCACTGGACCGCCCGGGACCGCCCGGGACCGCCCGGGACTGCCCCGGACCGCCCGGGACCGCCCGGGACCGCCCGGGAGCGCGCGGGACCGCCCGGGACCGCCCCGGACCGCCCGGGACCACCCGGGACCGCCCGGGACCGCCCGAACCACCCGAGACCGCCCGGGACCGCCCGGGACCGCCCGGGACCGCCCGTGACCGCCCCGGACCGCCCAGGACCGCCTGGGACCGCCCGGGACCGCCCGAACCACCCGAGACCGCCCGGGACCGCCCGGGACCGCCCGGGACCGCCCGTGACCGCACCGGACCGCCCGGGACCGCTCGGGACTGCCCGGGACCGCCCGGGACCACCCGGGACCGCCCCGGACCGCCCGGGACCGCCCGGGACCGCCCGGGACCGCCCTGGACCGCCGGGACCGCCCGGGACCGCCCGAGACCGCCCGGGACCACCCGGGACCGCCCGGGCCCGCCCGGGACCGCCCAGGACCACACCCGGACCGCCCGGGACCGCCCCGACCGCCCGGGACCGCCCGGGACCGCCCGGGACCGCCCCGGACCCCCCGGGACCGCCCTAGAACGCCCGGGACCGCCCGGGACGGCCCGGGACCGCCCCGGACCGCCCGGGACCGCCTCGGACCGCCCGGGACCGCCCAGGACCGCCCGGGACTGTCTGGGACCGCCCGGGACCGCCCCAGACCGCCCCGGACCACCCCGGATTGCCCCGGACCGCACCCGGACCGCCTAGGACCACACCCGGACAGCCCGGGACCGCCCGGACCGCCTAGGACCACACCCGGACAGCCCGGGACCGCCTCGGACCGCCCGGGACCGCCCAGGACCGCCCGGGATCACCCTGGACCGCCCGGGACCGCCCTGGAACGCCCGGGACCGCCCAGGACCGGCCGGGACCGCCGGGGACCGCCCTGGACCGCCCGGGACCACCCGGGACTGCCCGGAACCGCCCGAGACCGCCCCGGACCGCCCGGGACCACCCGGGACCGACCAGGACCGCCCGGGACCGCCCGGGACTGCCCGGGATCGCCCGGGACCGCCCGGGACCGCCCGGGACCGCCCGGGACCGCCCCGGACCGCCCGGGACCGCCCGGGACCGCCACGGACCGCCCGGGACCGCCTGGGACAGCCCAGGACCGCCCGGGACCGCCCGGGACCGCCCGAACCGCCCGAGACCGCCCGGGACCGCCCGGGACCACCCGGGACCGCCCGTGACCGCACCGGACCGCCCGGGACCGCCCGGGACCGCCCGGGACCGCCCGGGACCACCCGGGACCGCCCCGGACCGCCCGGGACCGCCCGGGACCGCCCGGACGCCCGGGACCGCCCTGGACCGCCGGGACCGCCCGGGACTGCCCGAAACCGCCCGGGACCACCCGGGACCGCCCGGGCCCGCCCGGGACCGCCCGGGACCGCCTCGGACTGCCCGGAACCGCACCCGACCGCCCAGGACCACACCCGGACCGCCCGGGACCGCCCCGACCGCCCGGGACCGCCCGAGACCGCCCGGGACCGCCCCGGACCCCCCGGGACCGCCCTAGAATGCCCGGGACCGCCCGGGACGGCCTGGGACCGCCCCGGACCGCCCGGGACCGCATCGGACCGCCCGGGACCGCCCAGGACCGCCCGGGACCGCCCTGGACCGCCCGGGACCGCCCTGGAACGCCCGGGACCGCCCGGGACCGCCCGGGACCGCCCGGGACCGCCCTGGACCGCCCGGGGACCGCCTGAGACCGCCCGGGACCGCCCAGGACCGCCCGGGACCGCCCGGGACCGCCCGGGAGTGCCCGGGGACCGCCCGGGACCGCCCCGGACTGCCCGGGACCACCCGGGACTGCCCGGGACCGCCCGGGACCGCCCGGGACTGCCCGGGACCGCCCGGGACCGCCCGGGACCGCCCGGCACCGCCCGGGACCGCCCGGACCGCCCGGGACCGCCCCGGACCGCCCGGGACCGCCCGGGACCGCCCGGGACCGCCCGGGACTGCCCGGGACCGCCCGGGACCGCCGCGGACCGCCCAAGACCACCCCGGATTGCCCCGGACCGCACCCGGACCGCCTAGGACCACACCCGGACAGCCCGGGACCGCCCCGACCGCCCGGGACCGCCCGGGACCGCCCGGGACCGCCCCGGACCGCCCGGGACCACCCTAGAACGCCCGGGACCGCCCGGGACCGCCCGGGACCGCCCCGGACTGCCCGGGACCGCCTCGGACCGCCCGGGACCGCCCAGGACCACCCGGGACCACCCTGGACCGCCCGGGACCGCCCTGGACGCCCGGGACCGCCGGGGACCGCCCGGGACCGCCCGGGACCGCCCTGGACCGCCCGGGACCACCCGGAACCGCCCGGGACCGCCCGGGACCGCCCCGGACCGCCCGGGACCACCCGGGACCGACCAGGACCGCCCGGGACCGCCCGGGACTGCCCGGGATCGCCCGGGACCGCCGGGACCGCCCGAGACCGCCCGGGACCGCGCCGGACCGCCCGGGACCGCCCGGGACCGCCCCGGACCGCCCGGGACCGCCCGGGACCGCCCGGGACCGCCCGGGACCGCCCGGGACCGCCCGAACCACCGAGACCGCCCGGGACCGCCCGGGACCGCCCGGGACCGCCCGTGACCGCACCGGACCGCCCGGGACCGCCGGGACCGCCCGGGACCGCCCGGGACCACCCGGGACCGCCCCGGACCGCACGGGACCGCCCGGGACCGCCCGGGACCGCCCGGGACTGCCCTGGACCGCCGGGACCGCCCGGGACCGCCCGAGACCGCCCGGGACCACCCGGGACCGCCCGGGCCCGACCGGGACTGCCCGGGACCGCCCCGGACCGCCCGGGACTGCACCCGGACCGCCCAGGACCACACCCGGACCGCCCGGGACCGCCCCGACCGCCCGGGACCGCCCGGGACCGCCCGGGACCGCCCCGGACCCCCGGGACCGCCCTAGAACGCCCGGGACCGCCCGGGACGGCCCGGGACCGCCCCGGACCGCCCGGGACCGCCTCGGACCGCCCGGGACCGCCCAGGACCGCCCGGGACCGCCCTGGACCGCCCGGGACCGCCATGGAACGCCGGGGACCGCCCGGGACCGCCCGGGACCGCCCGGGACCGCCCGGAACCGCCCTGGACCGCCCGGGTCCGCCCGAGACCGCCGGGACTGCCCGGGACCGCCCGGGACCGCCCGGGACCGCCCGGGAGCGCCCGGGACCGCCCGGGACCGCCCCGGACTGCCCGGGACCACCCGGGACCGCCCGGGACCGCCCGGGACTGCCCGGGACTGCCCGGGACCGCCCGGGACCGCCCGGGACCGCCCGGGACCGCCCGGGACCGCCCCGGACCACCCGGGACCGCCCGGGACCGCCCGGGACCGCCCGGGACCGCCCGGGACCGCCCGGGACCGCTCTGGACCGCCCGGGACCGCCCGGGACTGCCCGGGACCGCCCGGGACCGCCCCGGACCGCCTCGGACCACCCCGGATTGCCCAGGACCGCCCGGGACAGCCCCGGACCGCCCGGGACTGCCCCGGACCGCCCGGGACCGCCCCGGACCGCCCGGGACCGCCCCGGACCGCCCGGGACCGCCCCGGACCGCCCGGGACCGCCCCGGTCCGCCCGGGACCGCCCGGGACCGCCCGGGACTGCCCGGCCGCCCGGGACCGCCGGGACCGCCCGGGACCACCCCGGACCGCCCGGGACCGCCCCGGACTGGCCGGGACCGCCCCGGACCGCCCAGGACCGCCCAGGACCGCCCAGGAACGCCCGGACCGCCCGGGACCGCCGGGACCGCCTGGGACCGCCCGGGACCGCCCGGGACCGCCCGGGACCGCCCGGGACCGCCCGGGACCGCCCGGGACCGCTCTGGACCGCCCGGGACCGCCCGGGACTGCCCGGGACCGCCCGGGACCGCCCCGGACCGCCCCGGACCACCCCGGATTGCCCCGGAATGCACCGGACCGCCTAGGACCACACCCGGACAGCCCGGGACCGCCCCGACCGCCCGGGACCGCCCGGGACCGCCCGGGACCGCCCCGGACCGCCCGGGACCGCCCTAGAATGCCCGGGACCGCCCGGGACCGCCCGGGACCGCCCCGGACCGCCAAGGACCGCCTCGGACCGCCCGGGACCGCCCAGGACCGCCGGGACCACCCTGGACCGCCCGGGACCACCCTGGAACGCCCGGGACCGCCCGGGACTGCCCGGGACTGCCCGGGACCGCCCTGGACCGCCCGGGACCACCCGGGACCGCCCGGGACCGCCCGGGACCGCCCCGGACCGCCCGGGACCACCCGGGACCGACCAGGACCGCCCGGGACCGCCCGGGACTGCCCGGGACCGCCCGGGAACGCCCGGGACCGCTCGGGACCGCTCGGGACCGCCCCGGACCGCCCGGGACCGCCCGGGACCGCCCCGGACCGCCCAGGACCGCCCGGGACCGCCCGGGACCGCCCGGGACCGCCCGGGATCGCCCGAACCGCCCGAGACCGCCTGGGACCGCCCGGGACAGCCCGGACCGCCCGTGACCGCACCGGAACGCCCGGGACCGCCCGGGACCGCCCGGGACCGCACGGGACTGCCCAGGACCGCCCCGGACCGCCCGGGACTGCCCCGGACCGCCCGGAACCGCACCCGGACCGCCCAGGACCACACCCGGACCGCCCGGGACCGCCCCGACCGCCCGGGACCGCCCGGACCGCCCGGGACCGCCCCGGACCCCCCGGGACCGCCCTAGAACGCGCGGGACCGCCCGGGACGGCCCGGGACCGCCCCGGACCGCCCGGGACCGCCTCGGACCGCCCGGGACCGCCCTGGACCGCCCTGGACCGCCCGGGACCGCCCTGGAACGCCCGGGACCGCCCGGGACCGCCCGAGACCGCCCGGGACCGCCCTGGACCGCCCGGGACCGCCTGAGACCGCCCGGGACCGCCCGGGACCGCCCGGGGACCGCCCGGGACCGCCCGGGAGTGCCCGGGACCGCCCGGGACCGCCCCGGACTGCCCGGGACCACCCGGGACCGCCCGGGACCGCCCGGGAACGCCCGGGACTGCCCGGGACCGCCCGGGACCGCCCGGGACCGCCCGGGACCGCCCGGACCGCCCCGGACCACCCGGGACCGCCCGGGACCGCCGGGGACCGCCCGGGACCGCCCGGGACCGCCCGGGACCGCTCTGGACCGCCCGGGACCGCCCGGGACTGCCCGGGACTGCCGGGACCGCCCCGGACCGCCTTGGACCACCCCGGATTGCCCAGGACCGCCCGGGACAGCCCCGGACCGCCCGGGACTGCCCCGGACCGCCCGGGACCGCCCCAGACCCCCGGGACCGCCCCGGACCGCCCCGGACCCGCCCCGGGAGGCCGCCCCGGTCCGCCCGGGCCGCCGGACCGCCCGGGACCGCCGGGACCACCCCGGACCGCCCGGGACCGCCCCGGACTGGCCGGGACCGCCCGCCCCGGACTGGCCGGGACCGCCCCGGACCGCCCGGGACCGCCCAGGACCGCCCAGGAACGCCCGGACCGCCCGGGACCGCCCGGGACCGCCTGGGACCGCCCGGGACCGCCCGGGACCGCCCGGGACCGCCCGGGACCGCCCGGGACCGCCCGGGACCGCTCTGGACCGCCCGGGACCGCCCGGGACTGCCCGGGACCGCCCGGGACCGCCCCGGACCGCCCCGGACCACCCTGGATTGCCCCGGAATGCACCCGGACCGCCTACGACCACACCCGGACAGCCCGGGACCGCCCCGACCGCCCGGGACCGCCCGGGACCGCCCGGGACCGCCCCGGACCGCCCGGGACCGACCTAGAACGCCCGGGACCGCCCGGGACCGCCCGGGACCGCCCCGGACCGCCAAGGACCGCCTCGGACCGCCCGGGACCGCCCAGGACCGCCCGGGACCACCCTGGACCGCCCGGGACCACCCTGGAACGCCCGGGACCGCCCGGGACCGCCCGGGACTGCCCGGGACCGCCCTGGACCACCCGGGACCACCCGGGACCGCCCGGGACCGCCCGGGACCGCCCCGGACCGCCCGGGACCACCCGGGACCGACCAGGACCGCCCGGGACCGCCCGGGACTGCGCGGGACCGCCCGGGACCGCCCGGGACCGCTCGGGACCGCCAGGGACCGCCCCGGACCGCCCGGGACTGCCCGGGACCGCCCCGGACCGCCCGGGACCGCCCGGGACCGCCCGGGAACGCCCGGGACCGCCCGGGATCGCCCGAACCGCCCGAGACCGCCCGGGACCGCCCGGGACAGCCCGGGACCGCCCGTGACCGCACCGGAACGCCCGGGACCGCCCGGGACCGCCCGGGACCGCACGGGACTGCCCAGGACCGCCCCGGACCGCCCGGGACTGCCCCGGACCGCCCGGAACCGCACCCGGACCGCCCAGGACCACACCCGGACCGCCCGGGACCGCCCCGACCGCCCGGGACCGCCCGGGACCGCCCGGGACCGCCCCGGACCCCCCGGGACCGCCCTAGAACGCCCGGGACCGCCCGGGACGGCCCGGGACCGCCCCGGACCGCCCGGGACCGCCTCGGACCGCCCGGGACCGCCCTGGACCGCCCTGGACCGCCCGGGACCGCCCTGGAACGCCCGGGACCGCCCGGGACCGCCCGAGACCGCCCGGGACCGCCCTGGACCGCCCGGGACCGCCTGAGACCGCCCGGGACCGCCCGGGACCGCCCGGGACCGCCCGGGACCGCCCGGGAGTGCCCGGGACCGCCCGGGACCGCCCCGGACTGCCCGGGACCACCCGGGACCGCCCGGGACCACCCGGGAACGCCCGGGACTGCCCGGGACCGCCCGGGACCGCCCGGGACCGCCCGGGACCGCCCGGGATTGCCCCGGACCGCCCGGGACCGCCCCGGACCGCCCGGGACCGCCCGGGACCGCCCGGGACCGCTCTGGACCGCCCGGGACCGCCTGGGACTGCCCGGGACCGCCCGGGACCGCCCCGGACCGCCCAAGACCACCCCGGATTGCCCCGGACCGCACCCGGACCGCCTAGGACCACACCCGGACAGCCCGGGACCGCCCCGACCGCCCGGGACCGCCCGGGACCGCCCAGGACCGCCCCGGACCGCCCGGGACCGCCCTAGAACGCCCAGGACCGCCCGGGACCGCCCGGGACCGCCCCGGACCGCCCGGGACCGCCTCGGACCGCCCGGGACCGCCCAGGACCACCCGGGACCACCCTGGACCGCCCGGGACCGCCCTGGAACGCCTGGGACCGCCCGGGACTGCCCGGGATCGCCCGGGACCGCCCGGGACCGCTCGGGACCGCCCGGGACCGCGCCGGAACGCCCGGGACCGCCCGGGACCGCCCCGGACCGCCCGGGACCGCCCCGGTCCGCCCGGGACCGCCCGGGACCGCCCGGGACTGCCCGGGCCGCCCGGGACCGCCCGGGACCGCCCGGGACCGCCCCGGACCGCCCGGGACCGCACCGGACTGCCCGGGACCGCCCCGGACCGCCCGGGACCGCCCGGGACCGCCCAGGAACGCCCGGACCGCCCGGGACCGCCCGGGACCGCCTGGGACCGCCCGGGACCGCCCAGGACCGCCCGGGACCGCCCGGGACCGCCCAGGACCGCCCGGGACCGCTCTGGACCGCCCGGGACAGCCCGGGACTGCCCGGGACCGCCCGGGACCGCCCCGGACCGCCCCGGACCACCCCGGATTGCCCCGGAATGCACCCGGACCGCCTAGGACCACACCTGGACAGCCCGGGACCGCCCCGACCGCCCGGGACCGCCCGGGACCGCCCGGGACCGCCCGGGACCGCCCCGGACCGCCCAGGACCGCCTCGGACCGCCCGGGACCGCCCAGGACCGCCCAGGACCACCCTGGACCGCCCGGGACCGCCCTGGAACGCCCGGGACCGCCTGGGACCGCCCGGGACCGCCCGGGACCGCCCTGGACCGCCCGGGACCACCCGAGACCGCCCGGGACCGCCCGGGACCGCCCCGGACTGCCCGGGACCACCCGGGACCGACCAGGACCGCCCGGGACCGCCCGGGACTGCCCGGGACCGCCCGGGACCGCCCGGGACCGCCCGGGACCGCCCGGGACCGCCCCGGACCGCCCGGGACCGCCCGGGACCGCCCCGGACCGCCCGGGACCGCCCGGGACCGCCGGGACCGCCCGGGACCGCCCGGGATCGCCCGAACCGCCCGAGACCGCCCGGGACCGCCCGGGACCGCCCGGAACCGCCTGTGACCGCACCGGAACGCCCGGGACCGCCCGGGACCGCCCGGGACCGCACGGGACCGCCCAGGACCGCCCGGGACCGCCCGGGACTGCCCCGGACCGCCCGGGACCGCCCGGGACCGCCCCGGACCGCCCGGGACCACCCGGGACCGCCCGGGACCGCCCGGGACCGCCCGGGACCGCTCTGGACCGCCCGGGACCGCCTGGGACTGCCCGGGACCGCCCAGGACCGCCCCGGACCGCCCCGGACCACCCCGGATTGCCCCAGACCGCAACCGGACCGCCTAGGACCACACCCGGACAGCCCGGGACCGCCCCAACCGCCCGGGACCGCCCGGGACCGCCCGGACCGCCCCGGACCGCCTGGGACCGCCCTAGAACGCCCGGGACCGCCCGGGACCGCCCCGGACCGCCCGGGACCGCCTCGGACCGCCCGGGACCGCCCAGGACCGCCCGGGACCACCCTGGACCGCCCGGGACCGCCCTGGAACGCCCGGACCGCCCGGGACCGCCCGGGACCGCCCGGGACCGCCCTGGACCGCCCGGACCACCCGGGACCGCCCGGGACCACCCGGGACCGCCCGGGACCGCCCGGGACCGCCCGGGACCGCCCCGAGACCGCCCTGGACCGCCGGGACCGCCCGGGACCACCCGAGACCGCCCGGGACCACCCGGGACCGCCCGGGCCCGCCCGGGACCGCCCGGGACCACCCCGGACCGCCCGGGACCGCACCCGGACCGCCCAGGACCACACCCGGACCGCCCGGGACCGCCCCGACCGCCCGGGACCGCCCGGGACCGCCCGGGACCGCCCCGGACCCCCCGGGACCGCCCTAGAACGCCCGGGATCGCCCGGGACGGCCCGGGACCGCCCCGGACCGCCCGGGACCGCCTCAGACCGCCCGGGACCGCCCAGGACCGCCCGGGACCGCCCTGGACCGCCCGGGACCGCCATGGAACGCCCGGGACCGCCCGGGACCGCCCGGGACCGCCCGGGACCGCCCGGAACCGCCCTGGACCGCCCGGGACCGCCCGAGACCGCCCGGGACCGCCCGGGACCACCCGGAACCGCCCGGGACCGCCCGGGAGCGCCCGGGACCGCCCGGGACCGCCCTGGACTGCCCGGGACCACCCGGGACCGCCCGGGACCGCCCGGGACCGCCCGGGACTGCCCGGGACCGCCCGGGACCGCCCGGGACCGCCCGGGACCGCCCCGGACCGCCCCGGACCACCCCGGATTGCCCCGGACCACACCCGGACTGCCTAGGACCACACCCGGACAGCCCGGGACCGCCCCGACCGCCCGGGACCGCCCGGGACCGCCCGGGACCGCCCCGGACCGCCCGGGACCGCCCTAGAACGCCCGGGACCGCCCGGGACCGCCCGGGACCGCCCCGGACCGCCCGGGACCGCCTCGGACCGCCCGGGACCGCCCAGGACCGCCCGGGACCACCCTGGACCGCCCGGGACCGCCCTGGAACGCCCGGGACCGCCCGGGACCGCCCGGGACCGCCCGGGACCGCCCCGGACCGCCCGGGACCACCCTGGACCGCCCGGGACCGCCCTAGAACGCCCGGGACCGCCCGGGACCGCCCCGGACCGCCCGGGACCGCCTCGGACCGCCCGGGACCGCCCAGGACCGCCCGGGACCACCCTGGACCGCCCGGGACCGCCCTGGAACGCCCGGGACCGCCCGGGACCGCCCGGGACCGCCCGGGACCGCCCCGGACCGCCCGGGACCGCCCGGGACCGCCGGGACCGCCCGGGACCGCCCGGGATCGCCCGAACCGCCCGAGACCGCCCGGGACCGCCCGGGACCGCCCGGAACCGCCTGTGACCGCACCGGAACGCCCGGGACCGCCCGGGACCGCCCGGGACCGCACGGGACCGCCCAGGACCGCCCGGGACCGCCCGGGACTGCCCCGGACCGCCCGGGACCGCCCGGGACCGCCCCGGACCGCCCGGGACCACCCGGGACCGCCCGGGACCGCCCGGGACCGCCCGGGACCGCTCTGGACCGCCCGGGACCGCCTGGGACTGCCCGGGACCGCCCAGGACCGCCCCGGACCGCCCCGGACCACCCCGGATTGCCCCAGACCGCACCCGGACCGCCTAGGACCACACCCGGACAGCCCGGGACCGCCCCAACCGCCCGGGACCGCCCGGGACCGCCCGGACCGCCCCGGACCGCCTGGGACCGCCCTAGAACGCCCGGGACCGCCCGGGACCGCCCGGGACCGCCCCGGACCGCCCGGGACCGCCTCGGACCGCCCGGGACCGCCCAGGACCGCCCGGGACCACCCTGGACCGCCCGGGACCGCCCTGGAACGCCCGGACCGCCCGGGACCGCCCGGGACCGCCCGGGACCGCCCTGGACCGCCCGGACCACCCGGGACCGCCCGGGACCACCCGGGACCGCCCGGGACCGCCCGGGACCGCCCGGGACCGCCCCGAGACCGCCCTGGACCGCCGGGACCGCCCGGGACCGCCCGAGACCGCCCGGGACCACCCGGGACCGCCCGGGCCCGCTCGGGACCGCCCGGGACCACCCCGGACCGCCCGGGACCGCACCCGGACCGCCCAGGACCACACCCGGACCGCCCGGGACCGCCCCGACCGCCCGGGACCGCCCGGGACCGCCCGGGACCGCCCCGGACCCCCCGGGACCGCCCTAGAACGCCCGGGATCGCCCGGGACGGCCCGGGACCGCCCCGGACCGCCCGGGACCGCCTCAGACCGCCCGGGACCGCCCAGGACCGCCCGGGACCGCCCTGGACCGCCCGGGACCGCCATGGAACGCCCGGGACCGCCCGGGACCGCCCGGGACCGCCCGGGACCGCCCGGAACCGCCCTGGACCGCCCGGGACCGCCCGAGACCGCCCGGGACCGCCCGGGACCACCCGGAACCGCCCGGGACCGCCCGGGAGCGCCCGGGACCGCCCGGGACCGCCCTGGACTGCCCGGGACCACCCGGGACCGCCCGGGACCGCCCGGGACCGCCCGGGACTGCCCGGGACCGCCCGGGACCGCCCGGGACCGCCCGGGACCGCCCCGGACCGCCCCGGACCACCCCGGATTGCCCCGGACCACACCCGGACTGCCTAGGACCACACCCGGACAGCCCGGGACCGCCCCGACCGCCCGGGACCGCCCGGGACCGCCCGGGACCGCCCCGGACCGCCCGGGACCGCCCTAGAACGCCCGGGACCGCCCGGGACCGCCCGGGACCGCCCCGGACCGCCCGGGACCGCCTCGGACCGCCCGGGACCGCCCAGGACCGCCCGGGACCACCCTGGACCGCCCGGGACCGCCCTGGAACGCCCGGGACCGCCCGGGACCGCCCGGGACCGCCCGGGACCGCCCTGGACCGCCCGGGACCGACCAGGACCGCCCGGGACCGCCCGGGACTGCCCTGGACCGCCCGGGACCGCCCGGGACTGCCCGGGACCGCCCGGGACCGCCCGTGACCGCACCGGACCGCCCGGGACCGCCCGGGACCGCCCGGGACCGCACGGGACCGCCCAGGACCGCCCCGGACCGCCCGGGACTGCCCCGGACCGCCCGGGACCGTCCGGGACCGCCCGGGAGCGCGCGGGACCGCCCGGGACCGCCCCGGACCGCCCGGGACCACCCGGGACCGCCCGGGACCGCCCGGGACCGCCTGGGACCGCCCGGGACCGCCCGAACCACCCGAGACCGCCCGGGACCGCCCGGGACCGCCCGGGACCGCCCATGACCGCACCGGACCGCCCGGGACCGCTCGGGACCGCCCGGGACCGCCCGGGACCACCCGGGACCGCCCCGGACCGCCCGGGACCGCCCGGGACCGCCCGGGACCGCCCGGGACCGCCCTGGACCGCCGGGACCGCCCGGGACCGCCCGAGACCGCCCGGGACCACCCGGGACCGCCCGGGCCCGCCCGTGACCGCCCAGGACCACACCCGGACCGCCCGGGACCGCCCCGACCGCCCGGGACCGCCCGGGACCGCCCGGGACCGCCCCGGACCCCCCGGGACCGCCCTAGAACGCCCGGGACCGCCCGGGACGGCCCGGGACCGCCCCGGACCGCCCGGGACCGCCTCGGACCGCCCGGGACCGCCCAGGACCGCCCGGGACCGCCCTGGACCGCCCGGGACCGCCATGGAACGCCCGGGACCGCCCGGGACCGCCCGGGACCGCCCGGGACCGCTCTGGACCGCCCGGGACCGCCTGGGACTGCCCGCGACCGCCCGGGACCGCCCCGGACCGCCCAAGACCACCCCGGATTGCCCCGGACCGCACCCGGACCGCCTAGGACCACACCCGGACAGCCCGGGACCGCCCCGACTGCCCGGGACCGCCCGGGACCGCCCAGGACCGCCCCGGACCGCCCGGGACCGCCCTAGAACGCCCAGGACCGCCCGGGACCGCCCGGGACCGCCCCGGACCGCCCGGGACCGCCTCGGACCGCCCGGGACCGCCCAGGACCACTCGGGACCACCCTGGACCGCCCGGGACCGCCCTGGAACGCCCGGGACCGCCCGGGACTGCCCGGGATCGCCCGGGACCGCCCGGGACCGCCCGGGACCGCCCGGGACCGCGCCGGAACGCCCGGGACCGCCCGGGACCGCCCCGGACCGCCCGGGACCGCCCCGTTCCGCCCGGGACCGCCCGGGACCGCCCGGGACTGCCCGGGCCGCCCGGGACCGCCCGGGACCGCCCGGGACCGCCCCGGACCGCCCGGGACCGCCCCGGACTGCCCGGGACCGCCCCGGACCGCCCGGGACCGCCCGGGACCGCCCCGGACCGCCCGGGACTGCCCGGGCCGCCCGGGACCGCCCGGGACCGCCCGGGACCGCCCCGGACCGCCCGGGACCGCCCCGGACTGCCCGGGACCGTCCCGGACCGCCCGGGACCGCCCGGGACCGCCCAGGAACGCCCGGACCGCCCGGGACCGCCCGGGACCGCCTGGGACCGCCCGGGACCGCCCAGGACCGCCCGGGACCGCCCGGGACCGCCCGGGACCGCCCGGGACCGCTCTGGACCGCCCGGGACAGCCCGGGACTGCCCGGGACCGCCCGGGACCGCCCCGGACCGCCCCGGACCACCCCGGATTGCCCCGGAATGCACCCGGACCGCCTAGGACCACACCTGGACAGACCGGGACCGCCCCGACCGCCCGGGACCGCCCGGGACCGCCCGGGACCGCCCCGGACCGCCCGGGACCGCCCTAGAACGCCCGGGAACGCCCGGGACCGCCCGGGACCGCCCCGGACCGCCCAGGACCGCCTCGGACCGCCCGGGACCGCCCAGGACCGCCCAGGACCACCCTGGACCGCCCGGGACCGCCCTGGAACGCCCGGGACCGCCTGGGACCGCCCGGGACCGCCCGGGACCGCCCTGGACCGCCCGGGACCACCCGAGACCGCCCGGGACCGCCCGGGACCGCCCCGGACCGCCCGGGACCACCCGGGACCGACCAGGACCGCCCGGGACCGCCCGGGACCGCCCGGGACCGCCCGGGACCGCCCGGGACCGCCCCGGACCGCCCGGGACCGCCCGGGACCGCCCGGACCGCCCGGGACCGCCCGGGACCGCCCGGGACCGCCCGGGACCGCCCGGGATCGCCCGAACCGCCCGAGACCGCCCGGGACCGCCCGGGACCGCCCGGAACCGCCTGTGACCGCACCGGAACGCCCGGGACCGCCCGGGACCGCCCGGGACCGCACGGGACCGCCCAGGACCGCCCGGGACCGCCCGGGACTGCCCCGGACCGCCCGGGACCGCCCGGGACCGCCCCGGACCGCCCGGGACCACCCGGGACCGCCCGGGACCGCCCGGGACCGCCCGGGACCGCTCTGGACCGCCCGGGACCGCCTGGGACTGCCCGGGACCGCCCGGGACCGCCCCGGACCGCCCCGGACCACCCCGGATTGCCCAGACCGCACCCGGACCGCCTAGGACCACACCCGGACAGCCCGGGACCGCCCCGACCGCCCGGGACCGCCCGGGACCGCCCGGACCGCCCCGGACGCCTGGGACCGCCCTAGAACGCCCGGGACCGCCCGGGACCGCCCGGGACCGCCCCGGACCGCCCGGGACCGCCTCGGACCGCCCGGGACCGCCCAGGACCGCCCGGGACCACCCTGGACCGCCCGGGACCGCCCTGGAACGCCCGGACCGCCCGGGACCGCCCGGGACCGCCCGGGACCGCCCTGGACCGCCCGGACCACCCGGGACCGCCCGGGACCGCCCGGGACCGCCCGGGACCGCCCGGGACCGCCCGAACCACCCGAAACCGCCCGGGACCGCCCGGGACCGCCCGGGACCGCCCGTGACCGCACCGGACCGCCCGGGACCGCTCGGGACCGCCCGGGACCGCCCGGGACCACCCGGGACCGCCCGGACCGCCCGGACCGCCCGGGACCGCCCCGAGACCGCCCTGGACCGCCGGGACCGCCCGGGACCGCCCGAGACCGCCCGGGACCACCCGGGACCGCCCGGGCCCGCCCGGGACCGCCCGGGACCGCCCCGGACCGCCCGGGACCGCACCCGGACCGCCCAGGACCACACCCGGACCGCCCGGGACCGCCCCGACCGCCCGGGACCGCCCGGGACCGCCCGGGACCGCCCCGGACCCCCCCGGGAATGCCCTAGAACGCCCGGGACCGCCCGGGACGGCCCGGGACCGCCCCGGACCGCCCGGGACCGCCTCAGACCGCCCGGGACCGCCCAGGACCGCCCGGGACCGCCCTGGACCGCCCGGGACCGCCATGGAACGCCCGGGACCGCCCGGGACCGCCCGGGACCGCCCGGGACCGCCCGGAACCGCCCTGGACCGCCCGGGACCGCCCGAGACCGCCCGGGACCGCCCGGGACCACCCGGAACCGCCCGGGACCGCCCGGGAGCGCCCGGGAACGCCCGGGACCGCCCTGGACTGCCCGGGACCACCCGGGACCGCCCGGGACCGCCCGGGGACCGCCCGGGACTGCCCGGGACCGCCCGGGACCGCCCGGGACCGCCCGGGACCGCCCCGGACCGCCCCGGACCACCCCGGATTGCCCCGGACCACACCCGGACTGCCTAGGACCACACCCGGACAGCCCGGGACCGCCCCGACCGCCCGGGACCGCCCGGGACCGCCCGGGACCGCCCCGGACCGCCCGGGACCGCCCTAGAAACGCCCGGGACCGCCCGGGACCGCCCGGACCGCCCCGGACCGCCCGGGACCGCCTCGGACCGCCCGGGACCGCCCAGGACCGCCCGGGACCACCCTGGACCGCCCGGGACCGCCCTGGAATGCCCGGGACCGCCCGGGACCGCCCGGGACCGCCCGGGACCGCCCTGGACCGCCCGGGAACCGACCAGGACCGCCCGGGACCGCCCGGGACTGCCCGGGACCGCCCGGGACCGCCACGGACCGCCCGGGACCGCCCGGGACCGCCCGGGACCGCCCGGGACCGCCCGGGACCGCCCAAACCGCCCGAGACTGCCCGGGACCGCCCGGGACCGCACGGGACCGCCCGTGACCGCACCAGACCGCCCGGGACCGCCCGGGACCGCCCGGGACCGCACGGGACCGCCCAGGACCGCCCCGGACGCCCGGGACTGCCCCCGGACCGCCCGGGACCGCCCGGGACCGCCCGGGAGCGCGCGGGACCGCCCGGGACCGCCCCGGACCGCCCGGGACCACCCGGGACCGCCCGGGACCGCCCGGGACCGCCTGGGACCGCCCGGGACCGCCCGAACCACCGGAGACCGCCCGGGACCGCCCGGGACCGCCTGGGACCGCCCGTGACCGCACCGGACCGCCCGGGACCGCTCGGGACCGCCGGGACCGCCCGGGACCACCCGGGACCGCCCCGGACCGCCCAGGACCGCCCGGGACCGCCCGGGACCGCCCGGGACCGCCCTGGACCGCCGGGACCGCCCGGGACCGCCCGAGACCGCCCGGGGACCACCCGGGACCGCCCGGGCCCGCCCGGGGACCGCCCAGGGACCACACCCGGACCGCCCGGGACCGCCCCGACCGCCCGGGACCGCCCGGGACCGCCCGGGACCGCCCGGGACCCCCCGGGACCGCCCTAGAACGCCCGGGACCGCCCGGGACGGCCCGGGACCGCCCCGACCGCCCGGGACCGCCTCGGACCGCCCGGGACCGCCCAGGACCGCCCGGGACCGCCCTGGACCGCCCGGGACCGCCATGGAACGCCCGGGACCGCCCGGGACCGCCCGGGACCACCCGGGACCGCCCGGAACCGCCCTGGACCGCCCGGGACCGCCCGAGACCGCCCGGGACCGCCCGGGACCGCCCGGGACCGCCCGGGACCACCCGGGAGCACCCGGGACCGCCCGGGACCGCCCCGGACTGCCCGGGACCACCCGGGACCGCCCGGGACCGCCCGGGACCGCCTGGGACTGCCCGGGACTGCCCGGGACCGCCCGGGACCGCCCGGGACCGCCCGGGACCGCCCGGGACCGCCCCGGACCACCCGGGACCGCCCGGGACCGCCCGGGACCGCCCGGGACCGCTCGGGACCGCCCGGGACCGCTCTGGACCGCCCGGGACCGCCCGGGACTGCCCGGGACCGCCCGGACTGGCCCGGGACCGCCCGGGACCGCCCCGGACCGCCTCGGACACCCCGGATTGCCCCGGATCGCCCGGGACAGCCCGGGACCGCCCGGGACCGCCCGGGACCGCCCCGGACCGCCCGGGACCGCCCCGGACTGCCCGGGACCGCCCCGGACCGCCCGGGACTGCCCGGGACCGCCCAGGAACGCCCGGACCGCCCGGGACCGCCGGGGACCGCCTGGGACCGCCCGGGACTGCTCTGGACTGCCCGGGACCGCCCGGGACTGCCCGGGACCGCCCGGGACCGCCCCGGACCCGCCCCGGACCACCCCGGATTGTCCCGGAATGCACCCGGACCGCCTAGGACCACACCCGGACAGCCCGGGACCGCCCCGACCGCCCGGGACCGCCCGGGACCGCCCCGGACCGCCCCGGACCGCCGGGACCGCCCTAGAACGCCCGGGACCGCCCGGGACCGCCCGGGACCGCCCCGGACCGCCCGGGACCGCCTCGGACCGCCCGGGACCGCCCAGGACCGCCCGGGACCACCCTGGACCGCCCGGACCGCCCTGGAACGCCCGGGACCACCCGGGACCGCCCGGGACCGCCCGGGACCGCCCTGGACCGCCCGGGACCGACCAGGACCGCCCGGGACCGCCCGTGACTGCCCGGGACCGCCCTGGACCGCCACGGACCGCCCGGGACCGCCCGGGACCGCCCGGGACCGCCCGGGACCGCCCGGGACCGCCCGAACCGCCCGAGACTGCCGGGACCGCCCGGGACCGCCCGGGACTACCCGTGACCGCACCGGACCACCCGGGACCGCCCGGGACCGCCCGGGACCGCACGGGACCGCCCAGGACCGCCCCGGACCGCCCGGGACTGCCCCGGACCGCCCGGGACCGCCGGGGACCGCCCGGGAGCGCCCTGGGACCGCCCGGGACCGCCCCGGACCGCCCGGGACCACCCGGGACCGCCCGGGACCGCCCGGGACCGCCCGGGACCGCCCGGGACCGCCCGAACCACCCGGGACCGCCCGGGACCGCCCGGGACCGCCCGGGACCGCCCGTGACCGCACTGGACCGCCCGGGACCGCTCGGGACCGCCCGGGACCGCCCGGGACCACCCGGGACCGCCCCGGACCGCCCGGGACCGCCCGGGACCGCCCGGGACCGCCCGGGACCGCCCTGGACCGCCGGGACCGCCCGGGACCGCCCGAGACCGCCCGGGACCACCCGGGACCACCCGGGCCCGCCCGGGACCGCCCGGACCGCCCCGGACCGCCCGGGACCGCACCCGGACCGCCCAGGACCACACCCGGACCGCCCGGGACCGCCCCGACCGCCCGGGACCGCCCGGGACCGCCCGGGACCGCCCCGGACCGCCCGGACCACCCGGGACCGCCCGGGACCGCCCGGGACCGCCCGGGACCGCCCGGGACCGCCCGAACCACCCGAGACCGCCCGGGACCGCCCGGGACCGCCCGGGACCGCCCGTGACCGCACTGGACCGCCCGGGACCGCTCGGGACCGCCCGGGACCGCCCGGGACCACCCGGGACCGCCCCGGACCGCCCGGGACCGCCCGGGACCGCCCGGGACCGCCCGGGACCGCCCTGGACCGCCGGGACCGCCCAGGACCGCCCGAGACCGCCCGGGACCACCCGGGACCACCCGGGCCCGCCCGGGACCGCCCGGGACCGCCCCGGACCGCCCGGGACCGCACCCGGACCGCCCAGGACCACACCCGGACCGCCCGGGACCGCCCCGACCGCCCGGGACCGCCCGGGACCGCCCGGGACCGCCCCGGACCCCCCGGGACCGCCCTAGAACGCCCGGGACCGCCCGGGACGGCCCGGGACCGCCCCGGACCGCCCGGGACCGCCTCGGACCGCCCGGGACCGCCCAGGACCGCCCGGGACCGCCCTGGACCGCCCGGGACCGCCATGGAACGCCTGGGACCGCCCGGGACCGCCCGGGACCACCCGGGACCGCCCGGGACCGCCCTGGACCGCCCCGGACCACCCGGGACCGCCCGGGACCGCCCGGGACCGCCCGGGACCGCCCGGGACCGCCCGGGACCGCTCTGGACCGCCCGGGACCGCCCGGGACTGCCCGGGACCGCCCGGGACTGCCCGGGACCGCCCGGGACCGCCCCGGACCGCCTCGGACCACCCCGGATTGCCCCGGACCGCCCGGGACAGCCTGGGACCGCCCGGGACCGCCCAGGACCGCCCCGGACCGCCCGGGACCGCCCCGGACTGCGCGGGACCGCCCCCGACCGCACGGGACCGCCCGGGACCGCCCAGGAACGCCCGGACCGCCCGGGACCGCCGGGGACCGCCTGGGACCGCCCGGGACCGCTCTGGACTGCCCGGGACCGCCCGGGACTGCCCGGGACCGCCCGAAACCGCCCCGGACCGCCCCGGACCACCCCGGATTGCCCCGGAATGCACCCGGACCGCCTAGGACCACACCCGGACAGCCCGGGACCGCCCCGACCGCCCGGGACCGCCCGGGACCGCCCAGGACCGCCCCGGACCGCCCGGGACCGCCCTAGAACGCCCGGGACCGCCCGGGACCGCCCGGGACCGCCCCGGACCGCCCGGGACCGCCTCGGACCGCCCGGGACCGCCCAGGACCGCCCGGGACCACCCTGGACCGCCCGGGACCGCCCTGGAATGCCCGGGACCGCCCGGGACCGCCCGGGACCGCCCGGGACCGCCCTGGACCGCCCGGAACCGACCAGGACCGCCCGGGACCGCCCGGGACTGCCCGGGACCGCCCGGGACCGCCACGGACCGCCCGGGACCGCCCGGGACCGCCCGGGACCGCCCGGGACCGCCCGGGACCGCCCGAACCGCCCGAGACTGCCCGGGACCGCCCGGGACCGCCCGGGACCGCCCGTGACCGCACCGGACCGCCCGGGACCGCCCGGGACCGCCCGGGACCGCACGGGACCGCCCAGGACCGCCCCGGACCGCCCGGGACTGCCCCGGACCGCCCGGGACCGCCCGGGACCGCCCAGGAGCGCCCGGGACCGCCCGGGACCGCCCCGGACCGCCCGGGACCACCCGGGACCGCCCGGGACCGCCCGTGACCGCCCGGGACCGCCCGGGACTGTCCGAACCACCCGAGACCGCCCGGGACCGCCCGGGACCGCCCGTGACCGCACCGGACCGCCCGGGACCGCTCGGGACCGCCCGGGACTGCCCGGGACCACCCGGGACCGCCCCGGACCGCCCGGGACCGCCCGGGACCGCCCGGGACCGCCCGGGACCGCCCTGGACCGCCGGGACCGCCCGGGACCGCCCGAGACCGCCCGGGACCACCCGGGACCGCCCGGGCCCGCCCGGGACCGCCCGGGACCGCCCCGGACCGCCCGGGACCGCACCCGGACCGCCCAGGACCACACCCGGACCGCCCGGGACCGCCCCGACCGCCCGGGACCGCCCGGGACCGCCCGGGACCGCCCCGGACCCCCCGGGACCGCCCTAGAACGCCCGGGACCGCCCGGGACGGCCCGTGACCGCCCCGGACCGCCCGGGACCGCCTCGGACCGCCCGGGACCGCCCAGGACCGCCCGGGACCGCCCTGGACCGCCCGGGACCGCCATGGAACGCCCGGGACCGCCCGGGACCGCCCGGGACCACCCGGGACCGCCCGGAACCGCCCTGGACCGCCCGGGACCGCCCGAGACCGCCCAGGACCGCCCGGGACCGCCCGGGACCGCCCGGGACCGCCCGGGAGCGCCCGGGACCGCCCGGGACCGCCCCGGACTGCCCGGGACCACCCAGGACCGCCCGGGACTGCCCGGGACCGCCCGGGACCGCCCGGGACCGCCCGGGACCGCCCGGGACCGCCCGGGACCGCCCGGGACCGCCCCGGACCACCCGGGACCGCCCGGGACTGCCCGGGACCGCCCGGGACCGCCCGGGACCGCCCGGGACCGCTCTGGACCGCCCGGGACCGCCCGGGACTGCCCGGGACCGCCCGGGACTGCCCGGGACCGCCCGGGACCGCCCCGGACCGCCTCGGACCACCCCGGATTGCCCCGGACCGCCCGGGACAGCCCGGGACCGCCCGGGACCGCCCGGGACCGCCCCGGACCGCCCGGGACCGCCCTGGACTGCCCGGGACCGCCCCGGACCGCCCGGGACCGCCCGGGACCGCCCAGGAACGCCCGGACCGCCCAGGACCGCCGGGGACCGCCTGGAACCGCCCGGGACCGCTCTGGACTGCCCGGGACCGCCCGGGACTGCCCGGGACCGCCCGGGACCGCCCCGGACTGCCCCGGACCACCCCGGATTGCCCCGGAATGCACCCAGACTGCCTAGGACCACACCCGGACAGCCCGGGACCGCCCGACCGCCCGGGACCGCCCGGGACTGCCCGGGACCGCCCCGGACCGCCCGGGACCGCCCTAGAACGCCCGGGACCGCCCGGGACCGCCCGGGACCGCCCCGGACCGCCCAGGACCGCCTCTGACCGCCCGTGACCGCCCAGGACCGCACGGGACCACCCTGGACCGCCCGGGACCGCCACGCCCGGGACCGCCCGGGACCGCCCGGGACCGCCCGGGACCACCCGGGACCGCCCCGGACCGCCCAGGACCGCCCGGGACCGCCCGGGACCGCCCGGGACCGCCCTGGACCGCCGGGACCGCCCGGGACCGCCCGAGACCGCCCGGGACCACCCGGGACCGCCCGGGCCCGCCCGGGACCGCCCAGGACCACACCCGGACCGCCCGGGACCGCCCCGACCGCCCGGGACCGCCCGGGACCGCCCGGGACCGCCCCGGACCCCCCGGGACCGCCCTAGAACGCCCGGGACCCGCCCGGGACGGCCCGGGACCGCCCCGGACCGCCCGGGACCGCCTCGGACCGCCCGGGACCGCCCAGGACCGCCCGGGACCGCCCTGGACCGCCCGGGACCGCCATGGAACGCCCGGGACCGCCCGGGACCGCCCGGGACCACCCGGGACCGCCCGGAACCGCCCTGGGACCGCCCGGGACCGCCCGAGACCGCCCGGGACCGCCCGGGACCGCCCGGGACCGCCCGGGACCGCCCGGGAGCACCCGGGACCGCCCGGGACCGCCCCGGACTGCCCGGGACCACCCGGGACCGCCCGGGACCGCCCGGGACCGCCTGGGACTGCCCGGGACTGCCCGGGACCGCCCGGGACCGCCCGGGACCGCCCGGGACCGCCCGGGACCGCCCCGGACCACCCGGGACCGCCCGGGACCGCCCGGGACCGCCCGGGACCGCTCGGGACCGCCCGGGACCGCTCTGGACCGCCCGGGACCGCCCGGGACTGCCCGGGACCGCCCGGGACTGCCCGGGACCGCCCGCGACCGCCCCGGACCGCCTCGGACCACCCCGGATTGCCCCGGATCGCCCGGGACAGCCCGGGACCGCCCGGGACCGCCCGGGACCGCCCCGGACCGCCCGGGACCGCCCCCGGACTGCCCGGGACCGCCCCGGACCGCCCGGGACTGCCCGGGACCGCCCAGGAAGCGCCCGGACCGCCCGGGACCGCCGGGGACCGCCTGGGACCGCCCGGGACTGCTCTGGACTGCCCGGGACCGCCCGGGACTGCCCGGGACCGCCCGGGACCGCCCCGGACCGCCCCGGACCACCCCGGATTGTCCCGGAATGCACCCGGACCGCCTAGGACCACACCCGGACAGCCCGGGACCGCCCCGACCGCCCGGGACCGCCCGGGACCGCCCGGGACCGCCCCGGACCGCCCGGGACCGCCCTAGAACGCCCGGGACCGCCCGGGACCGCCCGGGACCGCCCCGGACCGCCCGGGACCGCCTCGGACCGCCCGGGACCGCCCAGGACCGCCCGGGACCACCCTGGACCGCCCGGGACCGCCCTGGAACGCCCGGGACCACCCGGGACCGCCCGGGACCGCCCGGGACCGCCCTGGACCGCCCGGGACCGACCAGGACCGCCCGGGACCGCCCGTGACTGCCCGGGACCGCCCTGGACCGCCACGGACCGCCCGGGACCGCCCGGGACCGCCCGGGACCGCCCGGGACCGCCCGGGACCGCCCGAACCGCCCGAGACTGCCCGGGACTGCCCGGGACCGCCCGGGACTGCCCGTGACCGCACCGGACCACCCGGGACCGCCCGGGACCGCCCGGGACCGCACGGGACCGCCCAGGACCGCCCCGGACCGCCCGGGACTGCCCCGGACCGCCCGGGACCGCCGGGGACCGCCCGGGAGCGCCCGGGACCGCCCGGGACCGCCGGGACCGCCCGGGACCGCCCCGGACTGCCCGGGACCACCCGGGACCGCCCGGGACCGCCCGGGACCGCCTGGGACTGCCCGGGACTGCCCGGGACCGCCCGGGACCGCCCGGGACCGCCCGGGACCGCCCGGGACCGCCCCGGACCACCCGGGACCGCCCGGGACCGCCCGGGACCGCCCGGGACCGCTCGGGACCGCCCGGGACCGCTCTGGACCGCCCGGGACCGCCCGGGACTGCCCGGGACCGCCCGGGACTGCCCGGGACCGCCCGCGACCGCCCCGGACCGCCTCGGACCACCCCGGATTGCCCCGGATCGCCCGGGACAGCCCGGGACCGCCCGGGACCGCCCGGGACCGCCCCGGACCGCCCGGGACCGCCCCGGACTGCCCGGGACCCGCCCCGGACCGCCCGGGACTGCCCGGGACCGCCCAGGAACGCCCGGACCGCCCGGGACCGCCGG
>NW_027423539.1:0-58238 GCF_048934315.1 Petromyzon marinus
ATGCTGAAATCGATAAGATTGTTAAAACAATTAAAATACCATATATCTCGGGAGTAACTGACAAATTAGTACGTGTTTTGCAAAAGCAAAACATTACAGTAGGAGGGAGACACAGGGAGGTGGAGGGAGACAGGGGGAGGGAGTGGGACACGGGGAGGAGGAATGAGACACGGGCAGGAGGAGGAAGAAGATGAGGGGGAGGAAAAGGAGGTGCTGCAGCTGCTGACCGTCTTGACAGCGGATCTGATCGTCGGCTACATGGCTCACCTGGTGACACAGACGGAGTAGCTGCAGGTGCAGGAGCAGCTGCAGGTCCAGCAGCTGCAGAAGGTTTAGCCAGCACAGCTGGTGCAGGAGGTGGTCAACTGCCTGGGGGACCTGTTCCTCACACGGAGTGGGTGGAGCACCGAGGGCACCGCCGGCTGCTCATGGACGTGGCCTGGGAAGTCATCCGCGATGGCTCTGCGAGCTGGGGCCGCGTGGTGGTCCTGGTGGTGCTCTGCTCGCTCCTCCCTCGCGAAGAGGCTGGTGGACTGCGTACGTCTGAGCGACGCAGAGAAGTCGGCCGTGACGGACGTGGTGGCCGCCTTGTTGGTGAACGTGTGCGGGGCCTGGTTCGTCGAGCAGGGAGGCTGGGAGGGCTTCCTGCGAGCATTCGGGCTGGGGACGCCCACTTAGGAGAGGGGCCGTGGATGCGGTGCGTTAAATTGTGGGTACTCCTTCCTCTACTGAAACATCCGCCCAGTGTGGAAGAGTAGACCAAAACATCGCGTAAAGGGGTTCTCTAGAACTCGGTCTTGTAGAAATTCTTCCTATCACCAGAGATATGATAAAGCTATTGCGGAATTGTGCCACCACTCCACAATTCAAATTGTTTTGGCAGAGTATTCAAATAATGCTGCTGCTCACGATACAGGTTCCTGCTTATGTATTTGACATGGGGGGTGTTTGGAAGCGGCTCAGTGACCCAGAGGTTGTGGTGCCGCGGCAGCGGAGCCGCTCCATCGGGGCCGTGCCCACCGCCGTGACGCAGCCACCGGGGAGTGACGGCGCCGACGTGGCGCGCCCATCACACGAATGCACACACACCCCACGTAGAGCCGGGAGGGAAGGTCACCTGGCCAACAGGTTTTTATCCAGAAGCCCCTAATGAGATCAAGCTTCATGGTTTCCTGCAGCCGGGAAATTGGGCGACCTACCCCCGAGGCTGAAGAGCACCGCGGTGCTGTGACCTGGGATTGTAATGGCATGGTCATGGCAGGGGCTGTTTAGCCACCGCGAGTGGAACCACACACACACAAACACGAGTCAGTGGGCGGATAGCGGGAAGAACGGAAAGCGGACGTCCAATAAACCACTGCGGTGACGTCACCAGAGCGGTGATCCGAGGGCGGGAAAATCCAGACCTCTGATTGGACAGGGGGGCACGGGGTGCGGGAACATCACCGTTCCACAGCTTCTGCAGCATCAGATTGGGACTAAGGTGAGTGCGGGCTAATTGATCAGAGGGAAGAAAGCGGAGAGGCAGGCAGGATAAGTTCAGCCCAGGATCCCCGAGGGATAAGCTAAAGTCTGCTGACCCACACAATCACGAGTAGTTTAGCGGGTTACTCGCGGTGAATAAAATAGCTAGTAGGGGGATAAACTGTGTCGTGTGGTCTTTGTGAGTGTGAAGAGGAAGGCGGAGTGCTTAGTATTCGCGTGCCCGTGCGGCTGTTTACCGGAGTGCTTAGCGTTTGCGTACCTGGGCGACTGTTTACGGGAGTGCTTAGCGTTCGCGTGCCCGTGCGGCTGTTTACCGGAGTGCTTAGCGTTTGCGTACCTGGGCGACTGTTTACGGGAGTGCTTAGCGTTTGCGTACCTGGGCGACTGTTTACCGGAGTGCTTAGCGTTCGCGTACCTGGGCGACTGTTTACGGAAGTGCTTAGCGTTCGCGTGCCTGGGCGACTGTTTACGGGAGTGCTTATCGTTCGCGTACCTGGGCGACTGTTTACGGGAGTGCTTAGCATTCGCGTGCCCGTGCGGCTGTTTACGGGAGCGCTTAGCGTTCACGTACCTGGGCGATTGTTTACGGGAGTGCTTAGCGCTTGCGTACCTGTGCGACTGTTTACGGGAGTGCTTAGCGTTCGCATACCTGGGCGACTATTTACGGGAGTGTCTTGCGGTCGCGTGCATGCGCGGTTGTTTCTAGCGAAGCAGAGAGCTAAGCGCCTGGTGTGCGCGTACACGCGCGGCTGTTTAAACGGCCCTTTTAAATCAGAGCGGAGTGACTCCCTCCAATAAGCGGCGCGCGCACGGCAGACACCCCTGCCCTCTCACCCCCGAACCCAACTCCCTCGCGTGTGATTGGTGTATGGGGCTGGGCAGGTATCGGTGTTGGGTTTGTTATTGCCTAGGCGCGTAGAGCGTGTGTGTGAGGGAGTCATGTGTCAGCATACCGTACCCATTTGTTTACGTACTGAAATCACGCGTCGGCGCACCGTACCCATTTGTTTACGTACGTGAGTCACGCATCAGTGCGCCGTACCCATTTTTTTACGTACGGGACAGAGTCTTGCTTCGCGAGCACGCTCACCGCAGCACGCCGCCACTGAACCCGCGTAGCGCGCCGCAAGAGTAAAGCGTACAAGCCCACTAATTGAGCCATGCCAACGCGGTCGGTAACAAAGTCAGGGGCCCCGGGGGGCGAGGAGTTGGAGGTCGCTAACCCGAACCCTACAGAACTGCCAGGTGGTAGTAGTACAAATGTAATGGGGGAGTCAGGGGGCAACGGCCCCGACAATTCAGTGATGGCGGGGGACGGCAGCCCCCACAGTTTGGCGTCAGAAGCGGTACGAACCCCCGCGTTACCCCACGCAAAAATATGGCATATATTTACCAGCCGGGGGGCTCCTTGGTGGAAGGCATTCGCCCGCAACGTCATAGGGGCTAAAGAGATTAATGGGTGGACGGACGCGCAGGCGTTACGCCAACTTATTATGAACCTGGATGGGCGGGCAGCCAATTTTGTGGAAGCCCTACCCACAAGCGCGCAGACACAGCTAGAGGAACTGATGCGCCGACTTGATCTGCGTTTCGGTACGCGTGATGAGGAGTAGGCAAAAGCAGCCTTAGAGGCACGCTACCGCCAACCCGGCGAGGACCTGCGTGATTATGCCGAGGATGTGCGCGAGCTAACAAAGATCGCACACCTGGGATACACGACAGAGATGATTGAGGAGCTTGCCGCTGAGAAGATCCAGCGATACTTGACTCGCACGTCGTGGTGGCAGCCAGACATGAGCTATACACGTCTCCCCTTTAACGCCCTTGTCGAGCGCGCGCGCAAATGTGAAGGAATTTCCAGCGAACGCGCGCAGCTCCGGGGGCTGGGAAGAGAGCGCACCATCGCAAGCCTGTCGTTAGAGTAGGAAGAGGAGGAACAGGAGCTCGCCACGACGGTAAGGGGTCGGGAAAGGGAGCCCCCGGTAGCCCGCGAGACAACCCCGGGATGGGTAGCAGGGCTACAGACCGGCATGGGTGATATAGTCGGCCAGGTGACCCAAGTTGGTGGCCATATCACCAAACTACAGTCCACAGTGGAGACCATTCAGTCGGAAATGGGGGAAATGCGCTCCACGGTAGGGGGGCTAGCCGGGAGGGTGGCCCGACTAGAGGCAGAGTCTGGGCAGCGGCGTACGGGAGGGGAAAGAGGGAGCGTGCGGGGAAGCTCCTACGGGGCCACCGCCCTTCCCCGAGCGTGTTACCTGTGCGACCGCCGCGGGAACCTCGTGAGAGACTGTCCTCAAATCGCCCACACTAGACAGGCGCCAGGGTTAAACGCCAACGCCCCCTAGAGAGTGGACCACCTAAGGGTGCAATCGACGAGGTCCCAAAACAAAACAACGATAGTAATAATGGTGAGCGAGTGACCCCCGCACAGATTCCGACCACAACACCCAAGGACGCGGTGAGGACAGGTGACTGGCTATGGGAGCTGGTGGCGGCGATCACGGGGGCCACATCACTGGTAGGACAGGTGAACGGGCAGCGCACCTGGATCCTACTCGACACGGGGGCAGTGGCTTCACTCGTGAGCGCCACACACTGCAGCGTGCTCGGGGTTGACGTGAGCCGCCTGCAGGCACACAGCGAGCAGAGCCGGGATGGGGTTGCTGGGAAGGATCTCCCTCGAGATCCGTCTCGGACACCAGGTGTGTACACAGGAATTCTATGTCTCGAGTGTGTTGTGCCATGAGTGTATTGCGGGTACGGACCTCCTGGAGAAACTGGGGCTCAACGACTAGCCAGGCCAGCGATGCGCCACCGTGGAGGACAGCGGGGAGAGGATCCCGCTCCTGGGACAAGAACGGAATCGCCCTCACTTCACACCCATGGCCGCCACCCTGATATCGGCCGTCACCATCGGCCCGCTTGCCGAGATGCTGGTGCCCGTAGCAACACCCTCCGCCGACCCCACACACCGACCATCGGGCGAGGTAATGCTAACTCCTCACCCGGAGCTGGCGGACCCGTACGGAGTTGTGGGGTCAGCCACACTGGTAAACGCAGATGAGGGCCGACTGTTTATGCGGGTGTTTAACCCACACAGTACCCCGGAAATTCTACGACGACGCACCACGGTAGCCACCATACACCCCCTGCACGCGCGCCATTCTAACGACTCGGTGTTTGCACTCTGGGCGGAAGACCCTGGCTGCCCCGAGGACAACCAGGATCTGGCCTGGCGAGTCGGCCCGACCCCCCGAGCCGAGATCGTTCCCTTGCATGATGCGTTACATGTGCCTTGGGCAGATTTACCTAAGGGGGAGGCCGATCAACTGTGCGGATTGTTGCAGGAGCACGCCAACGTGTTTAGTGAGCACGATTCAGATATGGGCCGGACAGACCTTGTTAAGCACCAAATTAACACAGGTGCAGCCCGACCCATCAAACTCCCCGCATACCGAGTGGGCGCGCCTGATCGGACCCAGATCAAAGAGGCAGTCGCGGATATGCTACGTGATAACATAATCCAGCCCTCGGCGAGCCCCTGGTCTTCCCAGGTAGTGCTAGTGACGAAAAAGGATGGGTCGACCCGATTCTGTGTTGATTACCGAAAGTTGAACGCAGTCACCCTCGGCGACGCCTTCCCCATACCGTGCATCGACGACACCTCTGACAGCCTCGCAATAGCACAGTATTTTTCCACCCTCGATCTGGGGTCCGGGTACTGGCAGGTGGAGATGGCAGAGGAGGATCGGCCAAAAACCGCATTCACCACCCCAATTGGACTGTTCGAGTTTCGAGTGCTTCCGTTCGGACTCACTAACGCGCCCACAACGTTCCAGCGATTGATGGAGTTGGTGATGCGGGGCTTGCAGTGGGAACAGTGCCTGATTTACCTGGACGAGGTGACAGTGTTCAGTAGATCTGTCGGAACACTGGTCCAGGCTGCGAGAGGTGTTCCAGCGATTGCGAGCAGCCCATCTCAAGCTCAAGCCGCGTAAGTGCTACATTGCGCAGTGCGAGGTGGCATACCTCGGACACCGAGTCAGCGAGGCGGGGTGTGCACCGATCCGGAGAAGGTACGCGCCGTAGTGGAATGGCCACGGCCAAGGAACCTGACGGAGATCATTCTTGGGGCTCGCCACCTATTATCGTCGATCTGTAAAGGGATTCAGCGAGATTGCATGCCCCCTCACCCAACTCACCTCCCCTAAGAACCCCTATCAGTGGACGGAGGCCTGCCAGACGGCCTTCACCACCCTCAAAGACCACCTCGCCCACACCCCCACTCTAGCTTTCCCCAATTTCACCACTAATTTTATTTTAGACACCGATGCCTGCAGCAGTGGGCTGAGCGCGGTGCTGTCGCAGGTGCAGGGTGGGACGGAGCGGGTCATCGCATATGCCAGTCGGACCCTGAGTGGGGCCGAGCTGAATTATTGCGTGACCCGTCAAGAACTGTATGCCGTGATCTTCGCGTGTAAACAGTTCCGACCGTATATGTATGGCAGGAAATGTCGGGTGCGCACCGACCATCATGCCCTGCATTTCCTCCTTACGTTCAAGGAACCACGGGGGCAGATGGCCTGATGGTTAGCGGAGTTGCATGAGTACAAATTGCAAATCGAGTACAGAGCTGGGCGTACACATGCAAACGCGGACGCCTTGTCGAGGCGACCCGCGGTGTGCGCCGAGACAAGGGCGGAGGAAGTCTGCCCGTGCTTCACGGGGGGACGCTGCCAGCAAACAGCGGACCACCGAGGGCGCGCCGAAACTAAAACCCCCCCTCGCGGGGGAGAGTGCAATATGTGCCACAGAAACCCCGGCAGGGGGAACCAGGGAACCGGGGGACCACCCGGCGGACGCGGAGCCCACGCCCCGGGGCCCAACGGGTCGCTTAATCCCACCCAATCGGATCCAGGAGAACATCGGCTGCGCCTTCCCAGGCCTGGACGACGAGTAGCTGAGACGGACCCAGCTGCGAGGATCCAGATCTGGCGGCGGTGGAAGCGGCCCTACGGGAGAAGAGGGACACCCTACCAGGACCCTGGCGTGGTTTGTACGCCCGGTTGTGCATGCAGAACGGGGTGGTACGGGAGCTCACCGAAGCCGGCCAGCCTGGGTGCATCTGTGTTCCCGCCCAGGTGCGACCCCAGCTGCTAAGACTAGTGCATGACCACCTGCTCGGGGGCCACGACGGGGAGACCCTGCATCGCCAATATCTCTGGCCCAAGTTAGCACAAGATGTGGCCGCCTGGGTGCAGGGCTGCCGCGCGTGTCAGTAATGCGGGCCCAAACCAGCGCGATACCAGGTCCCCCTGAGACCGTTCCGCGTCAGTCGGACGAATCAGCTGGTTGGGATCGACCTGCAGGGGCCATTCCCGCGATCCCACCGGGGCAACCGATATATTCTTGTAGCGGTGTTGTACTTCACACGCTATCCCATAGCGGTGGCCATCCCCGATAAGACAACCCTCATAGTGGCCCGAACATTCGTGGAACACTACGTACTTAAGCACGGGATCCCCGAACGAGTCATTACTGACCAGGGTAGTGAGTTCGACCCTATGCGGAGCTAGGGTCCGGGCCTACCTGCAAGGCGAGGCCGCACACCAGCGGCAGGAGCAGGGCGCCCGACCCCGGATGGAGCCCCCTTCTACTCGGCGGGCTCCAAGGTGTGGCTGCACACCCCTCGCGTCGGGGCCGGACAGATGGGGAAGCTAACCACCTACTGGCGGGGACCCTGGACCGTGGGGCGACAGATCTCCCCCTGGACGGTACTGATTCAAGGGGGGGAGAGAGGCCGGGAGATGGTGGTCAATGTCCGGCGAATAAAACCATGGAGGGCGGCCCCAGCGAGGGAGAACCCCGCCGTTCGAGGACCCCGATACCCCGGGGTCCCCACACCCCCCCCCCCCATACCCGGGGGCCTTGCACAGTGTATGGGCCCCACGGAGCCCCGGGCCCCAGGGGGTCCCGACCCGAGCCAGGAGAGACGGGTACGATGGCCCCTGCACCCTACCGCTACCGAGTTTGTCTTCCAGCTCGCACGTACCCAGGACCGGTGAGAACCACTGGAGTGGAGGAGGAGACCGCCGCCGGAACCCCGAGAGGTGGAGCCACCACCGCCAAGGCCAGCCACGAGAGCCGGACGAGTCCCGCGGACCCCGCGGCGCTACCTTGTAGGGGCAACCCAGGCGAGGTGCTCCAGTCAACCCGGGACGAGGACTGACACCTCGGGGGGCTGTGTGGTGCTGCCACAGCTGAGCCACTCCGTCGGGGCCATACCCACCGCCGTGACGCCGCCACCGGTGCCTCGGATTTCCCGCCACTCTCCCGAGGCCGGTGCTCTCGCAGACGTCCGCTGTTTAGCCTCTACACAGTTGTGGTGCTGCCGCAGCGGAGCCTCTCCGTCGGGGCCGTGCCCACCGCCGTGACGCCGCCACTTGGGAGTGACGGCGCCGACGCGGCGCCCCCCTCGCACGAATGCACGCACACACCATGTAGAGGCGGGAGGGACGGTCACCTGGACATTGTTGCCGTCAATGATAAGTGTGATTTGTAGAGTGTCTTGTCTAACTGATCTAGTTCGGTGCGTATAAGTCTGATTTTCTCTGAGATAAGAGCTAAGCTAGTTTTGAAAAGAATTCGTTTCGCATTAGAAGAAGTTACAGCAGCAGAGGTCAGTGTAAATGCGATTGGAATTACCCCAGAGTCGCGGCATCTCTTCAGAAAGGTGAGAGACTCGATCAGCTGAGCCTTCTTATCCCGGAGTTTGTTGAAGGATCTTAAAGTGACGTGGAAACCCTCCCCGTAGAGGCGGTAAAATTTTCATTTAAAGCTTTCGTGACTGCAGTAATTCATATTCTTAGCTCTTTCGGTAAAGTCACGTTGAAGGGAAACAATAAAATAATAAATATATATAAAACAATAAAAATTCTCACGACGTTTCGAAAGGAATAGATGTAAGATGCATGGAACATCTGAAGGTTGTGCTAGTTTACTTGTTAGGAAGCCATGCTTGTAATTGTGCATGTTAAAAAAGATAGGTCCACCTGGATTGTGGATCAATTCATGTGATGTTTTAATCTCTTTTAGCTGTTTTATAAACATATTGGCCCTTAGGATTTCAATTTGCGCACATAAGAAAGAAATATTATGAAAGTATCTTTACATATTTTTTTTTAATTGTCGTAATTTAAATGCACTAACAAGACTAAAACCTTGAATCACATCCAAAAAAGGAATCTGTGCCTGTAATGCCCACAAATTATTAATAGACTTCAGGTATTGTATCCCTATTGTACAGATACATGGTTTCTGTCTTTGTTTTTTCATAGCCCCTCTTTATTTTGTACTTGTAATATGTTGGATAAACATGTTGAGACAAAATTGCACAAATACATGTCAATCTGCTGTTCCTTTTCATAGTTCTTATCTTTTTGATGGTGCTCGGTTGACTTAACGTAAGTGAATTGTGGCACCATGAAGGCATGCTATTGGGTGGATTAGAAATATAAATGTTATGGCAACAGACATTCAATATAAGTATTTTATTTAGTAAATCCAAATCATTGAACCAGATATTTAGTAAGCTTATATCAATTTCACCCAGGCAATTAGTACATGTAAATCAATTTCAGCCAGATCATTAATAAATATTAATCAGATTCCTCCAAATATTTAGTAAATCTAAATTACCATTGCTCAGACATTTAGTAAATATAAATAACTTTTCCTTGTAAAATCTATTTGTATTTGCACTATTTTTCAGGCTAAATAACTCATCATTTGGCATGCTATTACTAAATCCAACACATTTTAACTGTTGCTTTTATTACCATGTACTTACTTTTATTCTTTATTTTTAATTTATTCAATATTTTTTTTTTCAAAATTGTAGTGCTTAAAATCTATTCAATTATATCACGTATCACTTCATTGCCAAAATAGTTTTAAGTAACAATGGGTCACTCATTATAGACACCCAGAGAGACCTACAGATTTGCACGGTTGGCTACGTACGGTGCGAAAGAGGTTCAACATACAGGTTGGTGCTGATGAATTCTGACTACCCAATAAGTTGTATTTGTATTCTTGGGTCTTTCGGTAAAGTCACCACGTAGATAGGTTCAGAGAAAGTAGCAAAAAATAACAAAAAACTACGACGTTTCGATTGCAACAAAAGCGGTCATCAAAGACTTTTAAAACGGCCTGCATCAGCACCTTTCCACCTCCTTGTTTCCTCCTGATGTCGAGGAATGAGTGGGTGGGTGAATGAGTGAGTGGATGAGTGGTTGGGTGAGTGAATGGGTGGGTGGTTGAGTTAATGAGTAGATGTGATGGTGAATGAGTAGATGGGTGTGTGAGTGAAAGGGTGGGTGAGTGAATGGGTGGGTGAGTGAATGAGTGGATAGGGTGGGTTAGTGAACAGAAGGGCAGTTGTGTGAATGAGTGGATGGGTTGGTGAATAAGTGAGTGGGTGGGTGAGTGAATGAGTGGGTGGGTGAGTGGTTGAGTTAGTGAATGAGTGGGTAGGTGAGTGAATGAATAGTTGGGTGAGTGAATGTGTGGGTGGGTGGGTGAGCGAATGAGTGGGGGGGGGGTGAATGAGTGGGTGGGTGAGTTAATGATTAATGGGTGAGTGAACGAGTTGGTGAGTGAGTGGATGAGTAGTGGGTGAGTGAAATAGTAGGTGGATAAGTTGATGAGTGTATGGGTGAGTGAATGAGTGAGTGGGTGGGTGAGTGAATGAGTGGGTGGGTGAGTTAATGAGTGGGTGAGTGAGTGAATGAGTTCGTGGGCGAGTGAATGAGTGGGTCTGTAAGTTGATGAGTGTATGGGTGAGTGAATGAGTGGGTGTGTACGTTGATGAGTGCATGGGCGAGTGAATGAGTGCGTGGGTGAGTGAATGAGGGGGTGGGTGAGTAAAGGAGTGGGTGCGTGAGTGATTGAATTGCAGTTTTGGGAAGGCGCCTGAAATCTAGGCGGGGGTTGGTGGATCACCACACACAAGATGAATGGATGAGTTGGTGAGTGACCCCACCCTACCTGGCCATTATATACTCATTCTACCGGGCAATTATGAACCCAACCTTTCATTATCACCAGCACCAATAATCATCACCAGCACCAGCACGAACCATTATCATCATAACCAGCACCAATAATCATCATCATGGCCAGCACCAATCATCATCATCATCCCCAGCACCAGGACCAATCATCATCATCACCATGACCAGCACGAACCATCATCATCATGACCAGCACAAATAATCATCATCACCAGCACCAATCATGATCATCTTCACCAGCACGAATCATCATCATCATCATAACCAGCACCAGCACTCATCATCATGCTCATCACCAGCACCAATCATCATCACCAGCAACAATCATCATCTTCATTACCAATCATCATCACCAGCACCAATCATCATCACCAGCATCACCAATAATCATCATTGTCATCACCAATCATCAGTCGTCATCACCAGCACCAATCATCATCATTATCACCAGCACGAATCAGCGTTATGACCAGCACCAGCAATAATCATCATCATCACCAGCAGCAATCATCATCACCAGCACCAATCATCATTATCATCAACAGCACCAATTATAAATCATCATCACCAACCACCCACCACCACCCAACACCACCCACCACCACTCACCTCCACCATCCACCACTCACCACCAACCACCACCACCACCCACTACCCACCAACCACTAGCCACCACCCACCACCACCCACCACCAACCACGAGCCACGACAACCCACTACCAACCACGCACCTCCACCACCACCCGCCACCCACCACCCACCACCACTAACCACCACCCACGACCACCCACCACCCACCACTACCCACCACCATCCACCACCACCTAGCACCACGCACCACCCAGCACCACCCACCACCACGCATCACCACCCACCACCCACCATCACCCACCATCACCCACCACCGATCTCCACCAACCACCCACCGCCCACCACCACCAAACCACCAACCACCCACATCCACCAACCACCCACCACCACCCACTACCACCTCCACCACCCACCAACCACCACAACCACCCACCAACCACTACCATCCACCAACCACCACCCACAAACCACCACCACCACCCTCCAACCACCTCCCTCACCCACCAACCACCACCACCACCACCCACCAACCACTACCATCCACCAACCACCACCCACAAACCACCACCCACAAACCACCACCCACCAACCACCATAACCACCACTACCCACAAACACCCACCAACTACCACCTACCACCAACCACCACCACCCACCACCACCACCCACCAACCACTACCATCCACCAACACCACCCACAAACCACCACCCACAAACCACCACCCACCAACCACCATAACCACCACTACCCACAAACACCCACCAACTACCACCTACCACCAACCACCACCATCCACCAAACACTACCACCACCACCCACCAACCACCACCACCCACCACCACCCATCCCCACCCACCAACCACCACCACCCACCACCACCCACCACCACCCATCCCCACCACCACCCACCCCCACCCACCACCCACAACCAATCACCACCAACCACCACCATCCACAACCAACGACCAACTCATCCAACCACAACCACCAGCAACTACAACCACCACCAACCACAACCACCACCTCCCCTCATCATCACATAATCATCATCCATCATCATCATCCATCATCATCGCCACCCAACATCATCGTCACACATCACCACCCATCATGACCAGCATCCTTCATCACAACCACCCATCACCTATCATCACCACCACCACAGACCCATCATCACCACCACCCATCATGATCAATCACCCAATATCACCAACCACCACTACCAACCACCACCACCACCCACAACCACTCACCCACAACCACCCACCCACCACCACCCTCCAACCACCACCACCCACCACCACCCCCAAGCAACCACAACCGCCACCCAAGAACCACCAATCACCACTAATCGCTAAATACCACAAATTACCAATCACCGTTAATCACCAATCACAACCAATAACCACCAACCGCCAAACACCAATCACCACCAATCACTGTTAATCACCAATCACCACCAAACAACACCAATCTCCAAACACCAATAACAAACATTCACCACGAATCACCAATCAAAAACAATCACCAATCACCACCACTCATCATGAATCACCAATCACCATCAATCACCACCAATCACCATGAATCACCAATCACCATCAATCACCACCAAACACCATCCATAACCACCAATCTCCAATCACCTTTCACCACCAATCACCAATCACCACCAATCACAAATCACCACCAATCACCAATCATCACCAATCACCACCAATCACAACAATCACCAATCACCACTAATCACCACCAATCTCCAATCACCACCAATCTCCAATCACCACCAATCTCCAATCACCACCAATCACCACCAATCATCATCATCACCCATCATCACCACCCATCATGATCACCACCCTTCATCACTACCACCCTTCATCACTTCCAACTATCAAAACCACCACCAATCAACCATCATTATCACCATGACCAATCATCAGCACCACCCATCATCACTTTTACCTATCATAACCACCACCCATAAACCATGATCATCACCATGACTAATCATCACCACCACCCATTATCACGGACCACCATCATCATCATTGCCACCAACCACCCAACATCACCATCACCCATCATTATCCTCACCACAAATCAGCATCATCACCCATCATAATCACCACCCATCGTGATCACCACCTTACATCATTAACACCAATTATCAGCATGAACACCCACCATCATCACCAACCATCATTATCACCATCTATCACAATCATCACCACCGATCATCATCAACCACCTATCAACACCACCACCACCGACCATCATCAACACACATCATCACCCATCAACCATCATCATCAACAGCCATCAGCACCCATCATAATCACCACCCATCGTCATCTATAACCATCATCACCACCCACCATCATCAACCACCACCACCCATCATCATCACCCATCATCATCACCACCCACGGCCACCACCCGCACTGCACCACGTGGTGCGGCAGCTGTGCGCGTGGGGGCGGAGCCTCGCGGAAGTGACGTCATTTCTGGTACGTCATAGCCACGCCTCCACCGCCAGTCGAGAGGAATGCGCACGAGGGAGCAGCTGCAGACGACGTTGGAGAGCGAATCCTCAACGAGGTGAGCGTCCCTGTTGACTATGAGTGTTGTTTATCTTTATTTTACATTTTGACCGCAAATTAAAGCCTCATTATTGTTGATATGTTGGTATTTTTATTTTCTGCAATCAAATTAGGACTGCTAGATAGGTTACTTGGCATGCCCTGATATGTTGCTTTTACTGTCACTGTTTAGACATAAGCGAGTCAGCATTTTAAAATTAATAACTAACTTGTTTAAATCTCAGAGTATGAATAACATGTCTACAATTATTGTTTTCTGATTGCTGGCACAATTGTGCCCTACATTTTATGTATTGAATGTTATTCAACATTGGGGAGGAGTCTGCCTTCTTGTTCAGACCCCAGCTGCTGCCATAGTTGTCTCTAATCTGTGATGTCACAGCCACATGGGTGGTGTCTCTGACATCACGTGACCCACGACGTCATGCTCGGTTTATAACAAATAATTTAAGTAAGGTCATATGACCCTCATGACCTACAAGGCATAGGGGGGGGGGGGTGTTTATCAAGAATTCGATTAATGCAAATGGGCTGTACATTAACATGCATGTGTGGATTAAATATCATTAAGTTTGGCGATTATGTTTAATGTAATAGGCTGGTGGAATAAACATGTTTGTGTGGATCGATGAGTGAGTGATCAGAAGCACGTATGAGTGGCAAACAAGTGCGGGCGTTGGCTTGAAAGCAACAGGCATGGAAGTGATGGGATTGGTACAGTGAGTGGCCAAATATGTAATATTTTAGAGGATGAGTGATTCAAATTGTTGCTAAATCTTAGCGTTGTTCCAAACTCCACAGGCCATCCAACTTCACGCAGAATCTACTCTTTCCCAACAACATGGATAGCCATATCAAGTGGGCTGAGATTGTGGATGACTATGAGGGTAAGTCCCAGATACCTGCATCACGTGGCTTATATACAGAGAAGGAGGCTCCTTTATCAATTACTTTGAGAAGACATGGCTTGGTTGTGATGGGAAGACGTAATGATCGAGTGTTCCAGAAACGATGGGTTTATATCTGAATTTCAGCCATTTTTGTTTAAACTGGGGTCTCAAGCTTATGGAATTAATGGTCTCAGAATGCCCACAAAAACATGGCTTGTAAAGTTTTACTGCCATGTGATGAATATTTCTCAATAGCAGCTCCTGTTGTGTGGAAAGAGCTAATTACAGGGATCTTAAAATTCGTTCTGTGAAACTCCATGTTCTTCGTTCTCTAATTCATTACTCGTCCTTTGAATTACCTGTCTGCTCTTCGCAGGCCGGGAATCGTCGCGCCAGTCGACCACCTGGGGTGACATTATGGATAAAGTGGACCCTTTCCCAGGCCAAGGTTACAAGCATCGCTCCCCAAAGGTGTGTATGGGGTCTGTGGGGGTCAAATACACATTATCTACAAAACTGGCACACCATCTCTCCACATTACCTTTCTCACCACACCACCACCAATTAAATAGACCATCATATAGCCTTATCATGAATCTATAACATCACAAGACACCATCTCTCTGGAACATTCCTCTGCTTCACCTCTCTGTATATCAAAACCAGCTCCAGACACCATCAGCCAATCTCTCCACCATCCCACTCATGCATTGGTCATTTATTACCATTGAGGACGAAATGATATAAATCAGTCACATTAATTACGTCTGCTAGTTCAGTTGATTGGAAGTAGCCATTCCAGTTGCCCACTATGGGCACTGCGTGAAATTTGTCGAGATTATGGGCTACGAGATCTTTATAATGTAACATTCTGTGGAAACTATTGCCAGTGATGATTGTTGCCAACAATTGCTATGAAATATTCCCAGTCGATCACAGACTTAAGTGCATGTATGGGGTGTGTGAGGATATATGAGGATGTAACATGTATTTTGATTATGTAGGGGTTGGGATTATTAAGGGTTAGGGCTACACGTACAATGTGATAAAAGTATTGATGGATAAGGTGTTATGTTATCAGGTGATTTTATATATTCAATCTTGATTTGAAATTTTCTTGACTGTGTATATTCATGCGAGTGTAAAAAGCGAGTTTGAATGAGTGAACGTGGATGTCTGCATCTGTACAAAGATGTGTGAGTATGCATTTGTGTTGGGTTTATGTGCACGTTTATGTTTGCATGCATGTGGGTATTAATTTTTGTTTGCATGTGCATGTCTGAATATTAATGTGGTGATCTTTGCTTGAACAGAGGATAATTGGGGAGTTAAAAGACTTCAGCGGGGTGAAGCGTCTTCAGGAGAAGGACCTTGGGACGCTGAAACGCCTCCTGGTAGAGGAGCGCCTCTTTGAGGTGCAGCGCCTGGCCAGGGAAAAGTGCCGCACAGTGGAGCATTGCTTCAGAGACCATCTCCTCAAGAAGCGACTCGTTATAGTGCAGTGCTTCGCGGAGGAGAAGCGACTTCGTGAGATGAAGCATCTTGAGGAGAAGCGTCTGGAGGAGGATGAGAAGTACCTTGAGGAGGAGCAGTGCCCCGTCAGGACCGCTGCCATCACCACCACTGCCAGCAACGCTGCAACCACCACCACCGCTGCCACCCCCGCCATCACTGCCACCACTGACACGACTGCCACCACCGCCACCGTCACCGTCACCGCCACCACCGCGGCAACCACCACCTCTGCCACCACCACAACTTACTCCACTGCCAGCGCCACCACCACTGCTGCCACCGCCACCACCGACACCTTTGACGCTACCGCAACCACCTCCACCAACTCCACCACGTCCACCGCCATCATCACCACCGACCGCCCTGCCGCTAACGCCACCACCACTGCCACCACCATGGCAACCACCACCTCTGCCGCTACCAACGCAACCAACACTACCACTACCGCCACCACCACCACCACCGCCACTGACATCACCAGCACTGCCACCTCAGCCAACACCACCACCACCGACACCACTTCCACCACTTCTGCCACCTCCGAGGACGAGGAGGTTGAGGAGGATGAGGAGAGAATTGAGAAAACAGAGAAGGGGGATACGATGGTGGTGGAGGATGAAGATGAAATGGAGGACGAGACAAAGGAGCAGGAGATGGAAGAGGTGCAGGTGGTGGAGGTGGTGATGCAGGGAAAGAAGAGGAAGCGAGGGGGCCTCGCTCGCGTTGCAAGAGCGATCACCTCACTCCTCCGCCGCGTGCTGCTTTGTGGTAGCATGTCAACCACTCAGTAGGGGTGATGGTGGTGGTCGTGGATTGGTGCCAACCATGACCACTATCACCATACTACCCACCCACCCTGTGATACATGCCACACCCACCCACCCCGTGATACATGAAACACACTTACCACACGGTTCCCCAGAGAAACGTTGCCAGTGGGACCACAGCTGTTGAAGTGGAGAACGATTGCTACCAAGACACCACGCACACCACACACACACGGGACTAGCCCAAAAGCATAGCCGGCCCCACTCTGGGCCCCTTCCATGCTGGTTTTTATCCAGGCAGTCCTCATGGGATGACCTTGCTATGGTTTCCAGGACATGGAAGGGGCAGAAAACCCAGGGTGAGAGAGCTGGAGGGGTCTGGATCGGCCAATGGACGACACCTGCCACATGGCAAGCCCCAGGGCCACCCTGCAAATAATACGGTTAAATACCATTGTTCTTATTGGTACTATAAACTCTTTGAAATAAACCCATGATGACAAAAAATATATTTGAATTGCTTGCAAGTGCTGCCTGAGTTGGTTAAATGTGCCTTGGCTCAGGTGTGCGGTTTTCCAGCTGTGTGTGGAGGTACAAGGACAAATATAGAATGATCGCCGTTTTGAGAGATGGTCCTTCTTTAGAGCACATACAAATGTCGGTGGGAAAAGATATTCAGGTGATTCGCCTCCTTCACAACACTGCCACTCTACTCCACTGCCCCACTGATCCACTGCTCCACTGCCCCACTGTCCCACTGTCCCACTGCTCAATTGATCCATTGCCCCTCTGCCCAACTGTCCCTTTGCTCCACTACTCCACTGCCCTACTACCCATTTGGCCCACTGCTCTTCTGCTCCGCTGTCCCACTGCCCATCTGCTCAATTGCCCTACTGCTCAACTACTCCAATGCTCCACTGCCCTTCTACTCCACTGCCCCTCTACCTCCCTGCTCCACTGCCCATCTGTTCCCCTTCTGTAACAGCAGTTGAAACAAACGTTTGAGTTTCTTAACCCCCCCTGCCTCTGTCCACCAATCAGTAGAAATGGGTAAGCCACAATCGAGCAGCAAGGTGCATGTGGTGTGTTAAAGTGTGGGTACTCCATCTTCTAAAATATCTGCTCAGTGTGGAAGAGTAGAACAAAACATCGTGTAAAGGGGCTCTCTAGAACTCGGTCTTGTAGAAATTATTCCTGCAACCAGAGGTATGATAAAGCAATTGCGAAATTGGGTCAACACTCCACAATTCAAATTGTTTTGGCAGAGTATTCAAAGAATGCTGCTGCTCACGATACAGGTTTGCTACTTATGTATTTAACATGGGGGGTGTTTAGAGGCGGCCCAGTGACCGAGAGGTCAGAGCACTGAAGTGGGACCACGGAGTAACTGGGTCTGAATCCAGGCACCCGCCTGTGATCAAAGTGGGTTGTCAAGTCTAGCGAGTTCATGATCTCAGCCTGGTCGTCAATGACTGCGAAACATAAACCATCACATGGCAGTAATGTGGTTCTCTACTTAATTTGCGTGAGGAGGCCCTCGTAAAACCATGTTTTTACAAGAAGGTCTGCATTGTGCACATAGAATCGCCCCTTGGATACGGAGAATCGGAGCGACCGCCCAGGTCCGCGGGCATTGGGGGGGCCCTGCGCTTCAATGTCACGGGGGTGTCAAATGTAATACTTGCGGTGGAATTTGAACGCGTCGGAGGCCCACATGCTGGGATTTTCCCCTGGCCTAGCACCCTTATGGACGGTCCTGTGTGTACATTGTTCAAAGTCTCGCACAGGCTTTTGCCAAACTCAATTATGGCAATAATAATAAAACGAATTACAGGACTGTGAAGGACATGGCATGTGAGCCCTGTAGCTCTCCCAAGTGCTTGTGGGTTGAACCGCGTGTTGTTCAGCAGGAATTCAGTGTTTTTGAAGAGAGGTGAGACAGTGAGACCCAGGTTAGTGTGGGTAGAGTGGTGAGTGTGACAGTAAGACAGACCCAAGTGAGTGAGTGTAGGAAGACAAATGAGTGAGAGAGTGAAACAGACTCTGGTGAGTGTGTGTGGGTAGAGGTGAGTGTGACATTGAGACAGACCAATGTAAGTGTCTGTGGAATGTGGTGTTAAAGTAAGACAAACCCAGGTGAGTGTGGTAGAGAGGTGAGTGTAACAGTGAGACAGACCCAGGTGGGTGAGTGTGACTAGTGATGTGAGTGTGACAGTGAGACAGACCTACGTCAGTGCGTGTGGATGAGGTGAGTATGACAGTGAGACAGACCCAGATGAGTGAGTGTACGAATAGAGGTGAGTGTGACAGTGAGACAGACCAAGGTGAGCCCGGTTGTCCTTGACAGCACAAAGAAGTAAGAACATTGTTACGACCAACGTTACAGGAGGGAGGATCCTGCTCTTTATTACGTGGATGAGAGGGCACTTGAAATGTACTCAGAAGTAGCTCCGTGATTACAGCTTCAGTGGGCCATTCTCTAACACAAGGCTTGCAATCTTCTGCTCGAGACACGAATGATTCGTTGTTTCCACGGCAGGATGGCAACATCCAACCGAGGTTAAGATTTGGGTAAAATTAGAAAATGCAGGTTTACTAATAAAATACGTTGCAGTTTGGTTACCAAAGCAGTGGGTTGTCGGCATGTAGCATGGAGGTAGGGTAGATGTGAAGTTTAACGTCATTGAGTAAAAACTCAGAGTGAGTGTACATCTACTGTCGTTATGATCCACGTCTAGCGATACACGCAGAGACACGATGAGCAGGAGGTACTCTATTTATTATAGCCTTCACAGGGTACAAGGGGTCACTACACTTTCAGTCAAGAGAGCTAACAGACTGCCTGTCTGACACCGCCGAGAAAATGCAGATGGTGACGATGACTCCAGCAGTCCGACGAGATTCCACTCCAAGCAACAGCCCCAAACCTTTGCCCGGGGTCCCCTTTTATCCTCCTAGCGTGGCCTCGCTAGGAGGATAATGGAAATCAAATTATAACATTTTTGACATGTTTTTCTGGATGTTTTTGTTGTTATTCTGCCTCTCACTGTTCAAATAAACCTACCATTAAAATTATATTCTGTTCATTTCTTTGTCAGTGGGCAAATGTACAAAATCAGCAGGGGATCAAATAAGTTTTTCCCTCACTGTACTTGATATGTACAGGACCGGACAACATCACCTTAACAAATTCATATGCCACAGATTGCACATTAGATCAGAGCACAATTATTTGTTTTGTCATAGTTCTGAATGTCTCAACTGGGACCAAAAAAGTTAAACAAAGTTAATGTAATAAACAGTGCTTGTTAATATTTGTCTGTTGTTTAAAAGAAATAAGTTTCTGTTCCCAAAACTTATTTTCAATAAATTGTACCATAGATGTACACTTGAATAGTGTGCTGATCTTTAAAGGTGTATTGAATATTTTTTTACATACTGCGACTCATAATCCTGCTGTTATGGAGTGACTCATACAGCCAGCTATGGCTGCAAAGTTTGGTCGTACATGTTATGTATATATCGTTAATTGTTAAATTTGAATCACAGTTCCTATGATCACTGTTACATTGTTTTTATAGCTTTATTTTGGTGATTTTGAAAACGTTTTGGTTTAGCCATGTTTGTTTTTTGTAGTACAGAGTTAGCCTGATAACTTTAATCTAAATTGTCTTATGATTGTTATTATTCGACTTGCATCCCACCGGGATTTTTGCACACAGTGTTGATATACGGTGCTTTTCTGGAAGACTTTGCTGTCTTTTCCTGGATTTTTCTGTTGCGTGTAGTCGCTTTAAGATATTCCTTGATCATGTTTTTGTTTGTTGCGGTTGCACCCGAGTCAAGAGCAACATAGCTCACAGGGTTATACCAAATAAATGAATCTGAAAAACTTAAATGAATTTCTGCTTGCATGTCTGTATATTCATGTGATTATCTTTGCTTGAACAGAGGATAATTGGGGAGTTGAAGGATCTCAGCGGGGTGAAGCATCTCCAGGAGGAGAAGGACCATGCGACAGAGAAACGCCACATGGTAGAGGAGCACCTCTTTGAGGTGCAGCGCCTTGCCAGGGTGAAGCGCCGCACAGAGGAGAACTGCTTCAGAGACTATTTCCTCAAGAAGCGCCTCGTTAAAGTGAAGTGCTTCACGGAAGAGAAGCGTCTGGTGGAGGAGAAGTGTCTCGCCAACGTGAAGAGCGTCGAGGAGGAGAAGCGCCTCATGGAGGAAGAGCGGTGCCTCGCCAGGACTACTACCATCACCACCACCAACGCTGCCACCTCCGCCCCACCACCGCTGGCGCCACCGCCATTACCGCTGCCGCCACCGCCACCTCCGCTGCCACCATCACCACCATTGCCACCGCCACCACGGCCATCACCTCCAGCACCTCCGCTGCCACCACCGATGCCACCGACGCCACCTCGGAGGTTGAGGAGCATGAAGAGAGAATGGAGAAAACAGAAGAGGGGGAGAAGATGGTGGTGGAGGATTAAGAGGAGGTGGAGGAGGATGAGACAAAGGAGGAGATGGAGGTGGTGATGCAGGGAATGAAGAGGAAGCGAGAGGGCCTCGCTCGTGAGGCGAGAGCGGTCACCTCACTCCTCCGCCGCATGCTGCTTTGTGGTGGCATGTCCACCACTCAGTAGGGGTGATGGAGGTCGTGGATCGGTGCCTACCATGACCACTATCACGATACTATCCACCCACCCCGTGATACATGTCACACCCACACACACACCACATGGGTCCCCGGAGAGACCGCGCCACTGGAACCACAGCTGTGGAATGAAGCTGAGCAGCAGATGCCAGGACTACAGTGGAGAACGATTGCTACGAAGACACCGCACACCACACACAAACGGGACTAGCCCAAAAGCATAGCCGGTCCCACCCTGGGCCCCTTCCATGCTGGTTTTCATCCAGGCAGTCCTCATAGGATGACCTTGCCATGGTTTCCAGGACATGGAAGGGGCAGCTGACCCAGGGTGAGAGAGCTGGAGGGGTCTGGTATGGACAATGGACGACACCTGCCACGTGGCAAGCCCCAGGGCCACCCTGTAAAGAAAAAGGTTCAATACCATTCTGTTAAATTTCGATTTAAAGCTATCTTGGCTGCAAGGATTCATCTTCTTTGGTTCTTTCGGTAAAGTAGCGTAGAATGAGAATAAAATAATACATTGATCAAATAAAATAACACAATAAAATTCTCACGACGTTTCGGCCACAACACAAGCGGCCTTCATCAGGTGAAGGGACGAGACTGTCTGGAGGAAAGCGCTGGAGTGAACACAGCCAAGCTCAGACCGCGACCTTTAAGCTGTGTGAGAAGAAACAGAGCGCCTTGACAAACGAATTAGCATAAAATTTAGCATTGAAAGAGCTGAGTGATTAGCTTGTGACTGGTCACAGAAATGGCTATGTTAAAGTCAAAGCCTACACATCCACAGAGGCACCTAGTACAAATCAAACAGGATAATTTAGCATTGAAATTGCTGAGTGATTAGCTTGTGTCTGGTCACAGAAATGGCTATGTTAAAGTCAAAGCTTGCAAGCAGAAATATCCCTGTGAAACTCGCACAGACAGACACACACACACGCAGATGCGCACACAAACAGGCACACAGGCGCACACAGACACTACTGCTACTAACTACTACTCAGTACTACCACTGCTGCTACCACTAAGCGTAAAACATTCCCATCGTGATTGTGACTCTGACTGGCCGTTGCGGCGCTGCTGCTGCTGCTTCTTAGATACCCCAGGAGCAGCTCCAATGCCGCTTCGAGGTGCGAGAGAAGATTGGCGAGGGAGGGCAGGGAGTGGTGCTGCGGTGCGTGGACCACAATATGGGATTCCTGGTGGCTGTCAAGATGCTGGCACTGCCCATCCAGTAGGTTGGGGCAGGGGTGATGGGGTTGGTGGTGGTGGTGGTGTGGGTGGGTGCTGGTGGTCTTAACACAGCGGCCATGGTCATAATTATAAATGAATACAATAATAGATAATAAATGCAAGTAAATACAACATGGTTACAAAATAATGAGTATAATAGTAAACAACAATGATAATAACCTCTGCAAAACTATCTCTAACTATAAACTGAAACTATCTCACTAAAAAATTAACCGTCGTAAAACTACTATGAACTAGAGACCCACAGAGACCCACAGACTTGCTGTGTGCACACAGCCCTACCAAAATAGAGATGCAGAGGATGGAGTTGAAGGTGATCACGGAGCTGCAGGGGGAGGGCAGTGCTGAGCTGCACGGCGTCATCCGCGTCCTGCACTCGTTCCACTTCCGCATCATCACCATTGTTATTATTGTCATCATTATCATCATTATCACCATCGTCATCATTATCGTCATTATCACTATCGTCATTAAAATTGATTAACACAGAAGTGTTGTGTTCTTTCGTGACATTTATGCATAAGAACTGTATTCTGTGCTGAGATCTGAACTTGGAGACCTGGCTGAACACACTACCACATACTCAGTAAATGTTAAAGCGGGAATAATTGTATTATACTGATCGATAGTACAAAGTTAAACAACACAGCCGAGTTTAATCTGACATGCTCAAGTACCTGCATAACTGCATATGATTAATTGCATTATCCCGATTGAAAACCGACCCTCGTCAACGAGGCGGGGCCTAATTATCATAACGGCTCGCAGTAGCATAATCACACATACACTAGCATAAATTAATACGATTCTCTCTCGCATTCGCATAGTTTATGCGCATAAATTACAGCAAATTAACATTTTTTCGGATAATTATGCAAATTTCAAATTTGATTTAATTTTTATTATTTTCATCAAATTTTCATAACCTACATATACAACAGACCGCAACCTCACCCCAACCGTGACGCGTGTCGGAGAGCCCTCATGTCGTTGTTGTTGACTCCGTAGTACAGGTTTTGTTTGGGTTAGATCGCGTGAATATATAAATGTTGTGTTGTTATACCTCGCCACCACCCGACACGGCCATCACCACACAGAGACCCATAGACATCGTCACCACACAGAGACCCACAGACTCACCACACTGTCAACCACAGACTCAGCCCCTTTACCGTATTCACCTGATTAAGAGACTCAGTTTTTTTATGTTCTTGTTACAACAAAGTATGGTTTGCGTCCTATAATCCGGTAGTAGGATAGATCGGATTGATTTAACTCACCCGTTTTGGGGAGCGTCTTACTTTACCCACTAAGCTATTCATTGTTGTTATGTTTGTGTTATATTTTAAATACAAAATGTTTACATTTGTGGGACCTCTTTGGCCCAGAATTACAATTACAGAATAAGGGATATGGTGTTACCACCTCGTGGAAATAGAAAAACTTCATCAGCAAAAAAGGAAAAGGAGGAGGGAGACACAGGGAGGAGGGAGACGGGGGAAGGAGGGAAACACGGGGAGCAGGAAGGAGACCGGGGGAGGAGGGAGACACAGGGAGGTGGAAGGAGACAGGGGGAGGAGGAGGAGGAGGGAAATGAGGGGGAGGAAGAGAAGGAGGTGCTGCAGCTGCTGACCTTCTTGACAGCGAATCTGATCGCCGGTTTCATGGCTCACCTAGCGACACAGACGGAGTGGCTGCAGTTGCAGGAGCAGCTGCAGAAGGTGCAGAAGGTTCAGCAGCTGCAGGAGGTTCAGCCAGCACAGCTGGTGCAGGAGGTGGTCAACTGCCTGGCAGACCTGTTCCTCGTGCGGTTCAGAGACTCCGTTCTGGACTTGGTGAGCCACACGGAGGAGCGGGTGGTGCACCGAGGGCTCCTCCGGCTGCTCGTGGACGTGGCCTGGGAGGTCCTCCGCGATGGCTCCGCGAGCTGGGGCCGCGTGGTGGTCCTGGTGGTGCTCTGCTCGCTCCTCCCTCGCGAAGAGGCTGGTGGACTGCGTACGTCTGAGCGACGCGGAGAAGACGGTGGCCGTGACGGACGCGGTGGCCGCCCTGCTGGTGAACGCGTGCGGGGCCTGGCTCGTTGAGCAGGGAGGCTGGGAGGGCTTCAGGCGAGAATTCGGGCTGGGGTCGCCCACCTAGGAGAGCGGCCGCGGATGCCGAGCTCCGACGATTGGCGACGGTGGAGACAAAAAGAGAGGAGAGAGCGAGAACGTCGCAGTTGGGAAAAGAAGAAACAATCCGTATGGAGGAGACGGCGCGACCTCACCCTCACCCCAACCGCGACGCGCGTCGGAGAGCCCTCATGTCGTTGTTGTTGACTCCGTAGTACAGGTCTTGTTTGGGTTAGATCTCGTGAATCTCATAATGTTGTGTTGTTAAACCCGCCACCACCCGACACGGCCATCATCACACAGAGACCCAGAGAGATCGTCACCACACAAAGACCCACAGACTCACCACACTGATACAACAAAGTTTGGTTTGCATCCTATAATCCGGTAATAGGAGAGATCGGATTTATTAAGCTCACCCGTTTTGGGGTGCGTCTTACTTTACCCACTAAGCCATTCATCATTGTTGTTATGTTTGTGTTATATTTTAAATACAACACGTTTACGTTTATGGGACCTCTTTGGCCCAGAATTAAAAAGACAGAATAAGGACACACTGCAAGCCTCGCAGAGTGCTCTGCTACTGTGGAAGAGGCGTGTGGTAGCATTCCACCTGCCACGGCCCCTGGGGGAGGTGTTGTATCTAGGCCCCTTTTCCATCTTAATATTAACAAGTAATTTTTCAATACATATAGATACATATTTCTATTGTTTCTTTTAATTTTAATAATGAATAAAAACACCAAACCAGGCCTCAGCATGGCATGTGGGGGTCATATTTACCTTGACCCACTAACACGATTTTGACGTTCAGAGCCCTCCCAGGGTCAGAGGGAGCAGATAGAGAGCAGAGCGCAGTGGATTGCAAAGGGCTGACGTAAACACAAAGCCAGGGTCACTGGGAGGTTGCGTTAGCCTAGATCTAGTTAAGTCAAAAAAGCTAATTGGTGCTGCATTACTATTAAAGCAACTTAAAGTCGGAATTTAACGACAGGGTAGGCTAAAGTTATTGATCTTCACACCCACTTCAATTGAACCCTGCCACAAGCTATGTCAATGTAACCATCACCCGTCTATTAATTTAATATGAAATGTATTTCCATATTTTAATAATGTCTATACGACTTGACCCGAAGCCTATAACAATCAGGTTTTCCTAAGTCAACATAAATGCTCTAGCCTCCACCCATACGCAAATAATAAGCAGGGTTAAAGTAAGAGTAGAGAGGAAAAGAAATGCAAGCGCACAGCAAAACTGCAACGTAAGCAAAGGGCGATGTTAAACCCAGGGTCGGAGAGAAAGGGAAATCCCGGCCGTCTTTGTATCCCTGCAGCGCGGGGTAGGAGTGTGTATACGCTTGGGGAAACACGAGTCAAACACCACAACGAGAAGCTGACTCAGACCTTGGATTAATACAGAATCATAACTATGGAACTCTGATGAAATGAAATGTTAACTTAAAACTTTTTAACCATTTCTTTGTGCGTCGGTGAAAGTCGGAGGGAATATCACCCCTCCCTCCAGGTTGTGCACCCAGACAGAGAGGCGCCTTCGAGACAATTTATAACATTTGATTGTTTTACTTGTGGGTTTTATGGTAGGAGTATGACAACGGAATATACCGTGGGTGATCTACACAAGGACACACACTGACACATGTACGGACACACACACACGGACGCAGATACATACGGACAAATCCTTACACAGCAAAAATCGAAAGAAACCTCGCCTTGTGGGCAGGATCCGAGTGAAGGGATTTTTGGGCATAAAAAGAGGATCCTGAGCATTGAAACCTCAGTTCGACTTGGGGGGGGGGGTCGGCTCACCAGAGTTCGACCGGGGGGTCGACTCTCGGGAGACAGTTCGACTCGGAGGAGCAACTCGGAAGAGTTCGACGCGGGGGGGGTCGGCTCACCAGAGTTCGACCGGGGGGGGTCGACTCTCGGGAGACAGTTCGACTCGGAGGGGTCGGAACTCGGGGAGTTCTACCAGGGGGGTCGGAACTCGGGGAGTTCGAATCGGAGGAGGTCGGAACGCGGGGAGTTCGACCAGTGGGCCGGCTCAGGAGCAGTTCCAATCGGGAACGAGAGCAACAGGTCGCCAGCCGGCGAGCTGCAGAGCAGGGGGCGGCGATCAGAAGCCAAAGTGGCCCCGTCGCTACCCACTGACGTTGGCAAGACTCGCAAGGTAGTGAGGCGTCACCTAGTGTGATTTCCAAGAGCTGAAAGACAGAGTATTGCTGAAAGATTATTCTACATTGAGTCCAGCTGCAGAGCGACCGACGCACCAAGCAAGAGCTTCTGCAAACCAGAGCAAGAGCACGTGCGACTTGAGTCATCCAGCAGTGGAGAAAAACCTGCTTTCAGCAAACCAGCAACGAGCACGTTCGAGTTCTCCACCCAGAGAGAGGGAGCGTGCCGATGCAGCTCATCCAACAGCGGAGAGAAACTGCTGTCAGCGAACCAGCACGAGCGTGATCGCGCAGCTCATCCAGCAGTGGAGAGAGGTGTCCACTGAGCAGAACTGAGAGCGATCAAGCAACTCTCCCCCGTGGACAGAGGCTGGCTGCTGCGTGGAGGAGGGCGGCGATTCGTATGATGCACTCCCACACACCTCACCGCTCTAAAGGGAGCGAGGCTACTTCTCCTACAAGCGATGCCAACTTCAGCATATGGCAACGCAAATAATTAATTCCAAACACTGACTATTCAAAACAATTCATATCACTCAAACATACACAGGTCCTTAACCAGAAGCGAACACTCAAGTCCGTGAACCATCTGGCTGTGGAAGCATCGATCGTGTGATAACAGTCCGTCATTTATAAGTATATTCATAATTTCCCTCTTTAATATTTTGTTTTGGACTGTACTTCTAATCGCATAAGTTACCAAGCGATCTATCAATACGAATTAACCCTTGGCACCTTCGCCACGGAGCTACGGTCCCGGGGAGGAATCGTGCTAAACCGATTTTCTGATCATACATTCTTATTCACGAATTAATTAATTAATTAATCTCCCGTGAGATAACACGTTCCGCCGCATACCCTCACACTAAGCCATTTCGGTAATCTTATAGTCTGTCCGGTGGATCTGTTGTTACATTTATGCCTTTGGAAATAATAACTGTTTGATTGTCTTTTTATATGAATACCGTTGCATGTTAATCAGTCGCCTGTGATAATGTGCTGACCATTTCAAGCATAATGATCGTTCATATTATAATGTATAAGCTTTTGTGTAACATAGCATTTGCATGTTCTGACTCTCTCTCTCACTAACAGCAATCGCTTTATGCGGGGTCCATGTGTTATCAAAGTGAAATCGTACAGTCGTTGATGATACTGTTTTGATACCGTGTGGATACCGTGTTGAAGTTCCGAGATTGAGAGTCACATACATATTATAGTTAAGGTTTAATTAGAAAATAAATTGATTAATACAGAAGTGGTCGTGTGATTCTTTCCTGAAGTTTTTGCATAAGATCTGTATCCTGCGACGAGATATGAACTCGGGAACCTAAACTATAAACACACCAATCCACACTCATTAAACTAATGCGAACGATGTGAACATGGGACCTAAAATATGAACACTCGGGGAGTGTTAAAGCGAGAATCATTGTATTATGCTGATCAATAATACGAAGTTAGACAACGAGGCCGAATTGACACTAGCGTAACGGCACACGATTGATTGCGTTATCCTGATTGATAACCCCACCTCGTCAACGAGACGGGGCCTGATTATCATAAAGGCTATCATTAACACAACCACACCCACTCGTATAAATTAATACGATTACCTCTCTAATTAGCATAGTTACACGCATAAGTACACAAATTAGCATAATTTCGGATTAATTATGCAAATTTCGAATTTCATTTAATTTTAATTATTTTTCATCAATTTTCACACACCCACATATACAACAAATTGGGGGCTCGTATCCGGGATCTCTCGCAGACAGTTTATGCTTAAATTAAGGAACGAATCACTGTTGTATTAATCAAGGTATTGTGAACTAACATTGCCCTGTGACTGTAAACGGTGTAAACAAACAAAAAAACGCACTCTGAAGGAAAATACCAGAGTAGCAGTGGATAACAAAGACAGTGGGGGTAAGATTATTTGCTCGAGTTGAACCAACACATCCTGTGATACGAATGTTTTTATATGTACTCTGAAGTGGAATTCCAGAGTAACTCACGCCACACATAAGAGACTAGAGTTAAGATACACTCTTAGGTCTATTAACTACACTACGTAATAGAGATGGCACATGACCCGCAACGTTCTGAGGGTGACATCCCAACGCATAACACTGATACAGAATGGACCTCCGAAGAGGAGATAGAATCTATGGAAAAACAATATCGTGAATTTGTGTTAAAACGTACTGGACGGACTGCTAGACAGCAGACAGAGCAGAGAGACGTATGGGAGGGGAGACATATAGAAGATGTTAAGGCACATAGGAGGAAACTACTTAAGGATGTGATGAAATGTAGCAAAGCCAAACGTGACGTAAAAATTGCAGAAATAGCAAGGTTAGACTCGTATCTCCTCACACAGACATACAGAGAAAGATTATGGACTGGGGAAAAATTTGACAGGGAAAGGAAGGAGAAACTGTCCCTAATAGAGGAGGTTGAGCGTCTGCACGCCCTCGTGAGAGAAAAAGAGTCGGCGCTGAATGCACCAGCGAAACCCCCAGATGTTGATACACATAACACATACGGGAGTAACAGTTTACCACACTCCGAGCCACGCGGACGTAAACCAGAGACAGGTCACACAGGAGGTGTGGCTACCAATCAAAGTGGTTTTGACAGAGATTCCCCCTCGCGACTCGAGAGAGGGGAGGGAGAGATACGGATGAAAATAGGAAAACATAGGACTGACAACTTCGAGGGTAGAGAGGAAAAAAATATTAACACTAAGTCAGCAGGATATTCTGTACTGATCGAGCAAAAAAGGGCGGAGCTGGGGCAAGACGAGCGACATGACAGAGACAGCTCATTTGGTAGACACATTCCACGCAAGCACGACCGACGTGGAACCTATGGCAGAGATTACTTTCCAGAAAGACGCACATTACACAAGCATGAGCCATGGGATAAGCAGGAGTCACCGAGCAAAGTTGACTCACGTTACAGGTGCAAAAGGCACTACAAAAGTTATGTTAAGCAGCGCCACCGTGATGGTGACAGCTCGAGTGAGCACTCCTCAGGAACAGACGCCTCTGACGATGATCAACTGTCCGAATACTCATTCAGTAGTAAAACTCTGAAATTGATGGACAAGGCTCTCGTCAGAATTCCCTACTTTGATCCACACGATAGGAACAGAGACATACACGCTCACATCGCAACGGTAGAAGCAGAAGCAGTGATCAGGGGTTTGAGGAAAACGAATGAGAAAGCCAGTTTACTGAGACGAAGCTTGCACGAGCAGTCTATACCATGGGTAAAGTCGCTTTCATACAAGGTTCGGAACGATTTCAAAAAGCTGAGCCTGGCAGTGAGCCGGAAGTTTGGAGAATATTTAACATGGTCTGAGGGATTTAATGCTGCAAAATCTATGACCCAGTGCGCAGACGAGGATCCGCGAGATTACCTCCTACGGTTTAAAAGAGCGTACTACGCGGGTGATGTGGATCAGTATCACGAAGGTGACAAAAGGTTCAAAGTTATGTTTTTCGGGTCTTTGAGTCCAGAGATTACAGAAATTGTGGGAATGGTATTGAATCCAGAAACAGCCTCCTTACACCATATAGAGGATAAGGCGCACAGAGCTTGGCTGTACAGAGCTAAAGACAATAGTTCTACGACACCCAGAGAGAGGGATGATGTAACCAGCGTTTCAGAGGGAAATAAAAATCACGTGAGCAGAAACACAGCACCACCAGCGAGGCAATGGCCCGCAGGCTGGGAGCGATCGCAGTGTGCAGGGACGCATATTTGCGAGAATCGCGGTGTGTGTAGACCAAGAGCAGAATCATGCCGGGTCCCAATGCCACGACACACGAGGGATCAAACACAATCGGCCCACTTCCGATCGATTCCCCCACCAGTTTTACCAGGAGAGAGCAGAGGCATGAGGAATAGGGAGACAGGCGTGAGCTTGGCTGAGACACAAAAAATGACACGGGCACGTGATGAATCAATCACATTGGTTGAGAGGGAGCTTTCAGTGAGAGTGGTGTCCGTGGAGCTGCAGGGAAATTATGGACTCGTTAAAAAAATTAAGCAGGCTGCGGTTGACAAGGTAAACCAGGAGGGTCCCAATGATTGGGAAACAATAAATGCGTCGGGCACCAGTTCTGATAATGTGGTGGAGAGCGCAAGTGTTGCTCCCGTAATTGACACACCTATCGAGCAGGGAAACATAACTGCATTAAAGTGTGATCCTACAGGAGATGATAACCAACCGCAGGGAGGGGAAGGAAAACCTGATTGTCTGGTAAATATAAATGCCATCCCTTGTGTCGCGAAAGTGCGTGAGTGTACTGTGGAAGAGGCAGATGAATGCAGACATCAGCCTTTGGATGTTAAATTGTGCTCGGGCACACTAAGGAGGGATGGAGATCAGAGTGTTGAAGTGGAGGAGAAGAATATCCGTGACGGATCGGGAATTGTGTTGAAACACAGCATACTCAAAAGCACGGAATCGAATCGTGACCCAGAATCGAATCGTGGCACGGAATCGAATCGTAGCGCAGAAGGGAATCGTGGCCCAGAGTCAAATCGACTCCCAGAGGCAGCAGATGTGCACAGGGCTGCGGAGAATACAAATGACCCCAACAGTCGAGTACGGAAACTCGTGGTGTATGTTGATCCTGGTTACGCACAGCATAACTTCACGCCACACAATCTCACATGGAAAGGGAGTGATAAAATAAATTACCGATACGAACCAGTGAGCCATGTTCATTAGGCCAAAGCCATCACGACGATGAGCCGGGACGATGATGTGATGATGTTGCATGGAAGGGTCATCGGTAACTCTAAGATACCTGGCCATGAGAGATATGATACACTCGTGACTAAAAGAGTCAGTCAGGTTATCAATGACTTGGTACAAGGTGGCAGAGAGGTAACATGAGAAAGTCAGAGAGACACCGTGGTTCTCGTTAACCTGCACTCCGCCATGGTTAACTTAACAATCCAAGAATTGGGTTTCGCAATCCGAGATCTGTACGAAGAAGAGAATACTCGACAGCAAATTCAATAGTTGATCCAAAGACTTGTTGCATTGCACCAGCGGCAGCATCAGTGATCTTCTCCAAGGACAATTTCCTTCATATCTGGTAACTCCAACACTAAAAAAAAATGTGATACCATTAGCATCCCTGGAAACAATCAGTACAACACAGGTACAAATTGACTTTAAAATGGGTACAGCCACACCCATACATGGGGACTCCCAGACCGGACAGGTGGGATTTTTGTTAAATTTCCCACTGGTCAAACCCGAAAATGTATTTCGATTGCGGACAGTATTAAACGTGGGTACATGGAATAACGACATCTCCTATAACATGTAGCCAGTTAAACAATTTCCCCTTGTTTTACCTTCCTTTTAGTATTTCTTTTCTTATTTCAAATGTAATCATAAGTTGTGACGTGCGCGCGTTGTAAGGAAAAATTACTTGAGTAATATTGATGATTCATGATGGAAAAGTACATAGATTCTTTGTTTTAAAAATTACCCGTGGCCAATTGACCACCGATCATTTTTAAAAGGGCGGAATGTTGTATCTAGGCACCTTTTCCATCTTAATATTAACAAGTAATTTTTCAATACATATAGATACATATTTCTATTGTTTCTTTTAATTTTAATAATGAATAAAAACACCAAACCAGGCCTCAGCATGGCATGTGGGGGTCATATTTACCTTGACCCACTAACACGATTTTGACGTTCAGAGCCCTCCCAGGGTCAGAGGGAGCAGATAGAGAGCAGAGCGCAGTGGATTGCAAAGGGCTGACGTAAACACAAAGCCAGGGTCACTGGGAGGTTGCGTTAGCCTAGATCTAGTTAAGTCAAAAAAAGCTAATTGGTTCTGCATTACTATTAAAGTAACTTAAAGTCGGAATTTAACGACAGGGTAGGCTAAAGTTATTGATCTTCACACCCACTTCAATTGAACCCTGCCACAAGCTACGTCAATGTAACCATCACCCGTCTATTAATTTAATATGAAATGTATTTCCATATTTTAATAATGTCTATACGACTTGACCCGAAGCCTATAACAATCAGGTTTTCCTAAGTCAACATAAATGCTCTAGCCTCCACCCATACGCAAATAATATGCAGGGTTAAAGTAAGAGTAGAGAGGAAAAGAAATGCAAGCGCACAGCAAAACTGCAACGTAAGCAAAGGGTGATGTTAAACCCAGGGTCGGAGAGAAAGACAAATCCCGACCGTCTTTGTATCCCTGCAGCGCGGGGTAGGAGTGTGTATACGCTTGGGGAAACACGAGTCAAACACCACAACGAGAAGCTGACTCAGACCTTGGATTAATACAGAATCATAACTATGGAACTCTGATGAAATGAAATGTTAACTTAAAACTTTTTAACCATTTCTTTGTGCGTCGGTGAAAGTCGGAGGGAATATCGCCCCTCCCTCAGGTTGTGCACCCAGACAGAGAGGCGCCTTCGAGACAATTTATAACATTTGATTGTTTTAATTGTGGGTTTTATGGTAGGAGTATGACAACGGAATATACCGTGGGTGATCCACACAAGGACACACACTGACACATGTACGGACACACACACGGACGCAGATACATACGGACAAACCCTGACACAGCAAAAATCGAAAGAAACCTCGCCTTGTGGGCAGGATTTTTGGGCATAAAAAGAGGATCCTGAGCATTGAAACCTCAGTTCGACTGGGGGGGGGGGGGGGGGGGTGGTCGGCTCACCAGAGTTCGACCGGGGGGTCGACTCTCGGGAGACAGTTCGCCTCGGAGGAGCAACTCGGAAGAGTTCGACCCGGGGGGGGTCGGCTCACCAGAGTTCGACCGGGGGGGTCGACTCTCGGGAGACAGTTCGACTCGGAGGGGTCGGAACTCGGGGAGTTCTACCAGGGGGATCGGAACTCGGGGAGTTCGAATCGGAGGAGGTCGGAACGCGGGGAGTTCGACCAGTGGGCCGGCTCAGGAGCACTTCCAATCGGGAACGAGAGCAACAGGTCGCCAGCCGGCGAGCTGCAGAGCAGGAGGCGGCGAGCAGAAGCCAAAGTGGCCCCGTCGCTACCCACTGACGTTGGCAAGACTCGCAAGGTAGTGAGGCGTCACCTAGTGTGATTTCCAAGAGCTGAAAGACAGAGTATTGCTGAAAGATTATTCTACATTGAGTCCAGCTGCAGAGCGACCGACGCACCAAGCAAGAGCTTCTGCAAACCAGAGCAAGAGCACGTGCGACTTGAGTCATCCAGCAGTGGAGAAAAACCTGCTTTCAGCAAACCAGCAACGAGCACGTTCGAGTTCTCCACCCAGAGAGAGGGAGCGTGCCGATGCAGCTCATCCAACAGCGGAGAGAAACTGCTGTCAGCGAACCAGCACGAGCGTGATCGCGCAGCTCATCCAGCAGTGGAGAGAGGTGTCCACTGAGCAGAACTGAGAGCGATCAAGCAACTCTCCCCCGTGGACAGAGGCTGGCTGCTGCGTGGAGGAGGGCGGCGATTCGTATGATGCACTCCCACACACCTCACCGCTCTAAAGGGAGCGAGGCTACTTCTCCTACAAGCGATGCCAACTTCAGCATATGGCAACGCAAATAATTAATTCCAAACACTGACTATTCAAAACAATTCATATCACTCAAACATACACAGGTCCTTAACCAGAAGCGAACACTCAAGTTCGTGAACCATCTGGCTGTGGAAGCATCGATCGTGTGATAACAGTCCGTCATTTATAAGTATATTCATAATTTCCCTCTTTAATATTTTGTTTTGGACTGTACTTCTAATCGCATAAGTTACCAACCGATCCATCAATACGAATTAACCCTTGGCACCTTCGCCACGGAGCTACGCTCCCGGGGAGGAATCGTGCTAAACCGATTTTCTGATCATACATTCTTATTCACGAATTAATTAATTAATCTCCCGTGAGATAACACATTCCGCCGCATACCCTCACACTAAGCCATTTCGATAATCTTATAGTCTGTCCGGTGGATCTGTTGTTACATTCATGCCTTTGGAAATAATAACTGTTTGATTGTCTTTTTTATATGAATACCCTTGCATGTTAATCAGTCGCCTGTGATAATGTGCTGACTATTTCAAGCATAATGATCGTTCATATTATAATGTATAAGCTTTTGTGTAACATAGCATTTGCATATTCTGACTCTCTCTCTCACTAACAGCAATCGCTTTATGCGGGGTCCATGTGTTATCAAAGTGAAATCGTACAGTCGTTGATGATACTGTCTTGATACCTTGTGGATACCGTTTTGAAGTTCCGAGATTGAGAGTCACATACATATTATAGTTAAGGTTTAATTAGAAAATAAATTGATTAATACAGAAGTGGTCGTGTGATTCTTTCCTGAAGTTTTTGCATAAGATCTGTATCCTGCGACGAGATATGAACTCGGGAACCTAAACTATAAACACACCAATCCACACTCATTAAACTAAAACGAACGATGTGAACATGGGACCTAAAATATGAACACTCGGGGAGTGTTAAAGCGAGAATCATTGTATTATGCTGATCAATAATACGAAGTTAGACAACGAGGCCGAATTGACACTAGCGTAACGGCACACGATTGATTGCGTTATCCTGATTGATAACCCAACCTCGTCAACGAGGCGGGGCCTGATTATCATAAAGCTATCATTAACACAGCCACACCCACTCGTATAAATTAATACGATTACCTCTCTAATTAGCATAGTTACACGCATAAGTACACAAATTAGCATAATTTCGGATTAATTATGCAAATTTCGAATTTCATTTAATTTTAATTATTTTTCATCAATTTTCACACACCCACATATACAACAGAGGCCACATGGAGCCAACCATGGGCACCCGACTCTTGGCCCCCACATGCAGGGCATGGAAGCAAGAAGGGGGACTCGGATTATGACCTCCGTGTGGGTAGCGAAACCAGCCAGGTCTCAAAGAGGTCATCTTCGCGGGCACCATCTTCTGCCAGGAAGACCTGTGGAGATTCTTCGAAGAGACCCACAGGAAACCAAACAAAGTGATGGAGGCCTTGTCAGGATGGCGAGCCAGACGCCATAGAAGTCTCCCTCAGACGCATCCTAGGGGAGCTCCAGCAGGAAGGACAACAATCGAGAGACCTGGAGAGGTCCAGGGTAAGGAGCCGTCTCAGCAAGGTGACTGATTGGAACAGGCGGGCCACTCGCTCACAATGACACTGCGCATCGCCTCCCTGAACATGAATGGGTGCCGAGAGGCGCTGAGAAGATACTACGCAGCGTCCCTTGCAAAGCAGCATAATGTCTCTGTGCTGTTCGTGCAGGAGACCCATCTCGACATGGACGATGAGGTTGCCTGGAGGACGGAGTGGAAAATGGGAGCCTTTTTTCAGCCACTTCAGCAACACCTCCTCAGGAGTAGCAACCGTGCTGTCACCAAACTTCACTCCTGACACCGTCAGCCAGGTGGAGGTGATCAAGGGGAGGGTCCTGGACGTCCGGGCGCAGGTCGGCAACACCGCCATCCACCTCGTCAACGTGTACGCTCCCACCACTGACAGTGAGAGACCCGGGTTCCTGCAACTTCTGCGGAACCACCTCGGTGGCATTCCAGAGGACGAGTTTGTGGTCATGGGAGGTGACTACAACTGCACGCTGGATGCTCTCGACCGTACAGGGAAGGGTCACTGCAACGCCAAGCTCTGGGGAGAGCTCCAAGCCCTTCTGGACCCCTCCGATCTGGTGGACGTGTGGCAGCTTCACCACCCGAGGCGGCGAAGCTTCACCTACACGAGGACAAGGGGCAATGAACCAGCTACCCAGTCCAGGATCGACCGCTTCTATATCTCCAGAAGTCTTGTCTCGAGCATTCTGCCTGCTGACATCAGGGCTGCACCACTAACAGACCACAGCCTGATCCTGCTGGACCTTAGGCTGCGTGGAACACCAAGTGCTGCGGCCTACTGGCACTTCAACAACGCCCTGCTGGAGGACAGTACGTTCACCGACCTCTTTAGGAAATTCTGGGCAGGCATAGACGTTTTATCAGGAGAGAAGAGGTCACTATAAAATTCCCAGGTTATTGATATTATGTCCTCACTCTTTGTTTTATGAGTGGAGGAGGAGGAAGAAGAAGGTGAGGGGGAGGAAGAAAAAGGAGGCGCTGCAGCTGTTGACTGTCTTGACAGCGAATCTGATCGCGGGCTTCATGGCTCACCTAGCGAAACAGACAGAGTAGCTGCAGGTGCAGGAGCAGCTGCAGGTCCAGCAGCTGCAGAAGGTTCAGCCAGCACAGCTGGTGCAGGAGGTGGTCAACTGCCTGGGGACCTGTTCCTCGCGCGGTTCAGAGACTCTGTTCTGGTGAGCCACGCGGAGGAGCGCGTGGAGCACCGAGGGCCCCGCCGGCTGCTCGTGGACGTGGCCTGGGAGGTCCTCCGTGACGTCTTCGCGAGCTGGGGCCGCGTGGTGGTCCTGGTGGTGCTCTGCTCGCTCCTCCCTCGCGAAGAGGCTGGTGGACTGCGTACGTCTGAGTGACGCGGAGAAGACGGCGGCAGTGACGGACGTGGTGGCCGCCCTGCTGGTGAACGCGTGCTGGGCCTGGTTCGTCGAGCAGGGAGGCTGGGAGGGCTTCCTGCGAGAATTCGGGCTGGGGACGCCCACCTAGGAGAGGGGCCGCGGATGCCGAGCTCCGACGGTTGGCGACGGTGGAGACAAAAAGAGAGGAGAGAGCGAGAACATCGCAGTTGGGAAAGGAAGAAACAATCCGTACGGAGGAGACGGCGCGACCGCACCCTCACCCCAACCGAGACGCGCATCGGAGAACCCTCATGTCATTGTTGTTGAATCCGTAGTACAGGCTTTGTTTGGGTTAGATCGCGTGAATATATTAATTTTGTGTCGTTAAACCCGCCACCACCCGACATGGCCATCACCACACAGAGACCCACAGACTCACCACACAGAGACCCACAGACTCACCACACTGACACCCACAGACTCAGCCCCTTTACCGTATTCACCTGATTAAGAGACTCAGTTTTTTCTATGTTCTTGTTACAACAAAGTTTGGTTTGCGTCCTATAATCCGGTAATAGGAAAGATCAGATTTATTTAACTCACCGGTTTTGGGGTGCGTCTTACTTTACCCACTAAGCCATTCATTGCTGTTGTTTGTGTTATATTTTAAATACAACACGTTTACGTTTATGGGACCTCTTTGGCCCAGAATTCAAAAGACAGACTAAGGACACCCTGCAAGCCTCGCAGAGTGCCCTGCTAATGTGGAAGAGGCGTGCGGTAGCATTCCACCTGCCACGGCCCCTGGGGGAGGCCACATGGAGCCAACCATGGGCCCCCGACTCTTGGCCCCCACATGCAGGGCATGGAAGCAAGAAGGGGGACTCGGATGATGACCTCCGTGTGGGTAGCGAAACCAACCAGGTCTCAAAGAGGTCATCTTCGCGGGCACCCATCTTCTGCCAGGAAGACCTGTGGAGATTCTTCAAAGAGACCCCCAGGAAACCAAACAAGGTGATGGAGGCCTTGACAAGATGGCGAGCCAGACGCCATAGAGGTCTCCCTCTGACGCATCCTCACAGAGCTCCAGCAGGAAGGAAAACAATCGAGAGACCTGGAGACGTCCAGGGTAAGGAGCCTCCTCAGCAAGGTGACTCATTGGAACAGGCGGGCGACTCACTCACAATGACGTTGCGCAACGCCTCCCTGAACATGAATGGGTGCAGAGGGGCGCTGAGAATATACTACGTAGGATACCTTGCAAAGCAGCATAAGGTCTCCGTGCTGTTCGTGCAGGAGACCCATCTCGCCATGGACAATGACGTTGCCTGGAGGACGGAGTGGAGAGCGAAGCCCTTCATCAGCCACTTCAGCAACACCTCCTCAGGAGTAGCAACCGTGCTGTCACCAAACTTTTCCCCCGACACCGTCAGCCAGGTGGAGGTGATCAAGGGGAGGATCCTGGACCTCACGGTGCAGGTCGGCGTCACCGCCATCCACCTCGTCAACGTGTACGCTCCCACCACTGACAGTGAGAGACCCGGGTTCCTGCAACTTCTGCGGAACCACCTCGGTGGCATTCCAGGGGACGAGTTTGTGGTCACGGGAGGTGACTACAACTGCACGCTGGATGCTCTCGACCACACAGGGAAGGGGCACTGCAACGCCAATCTCCGGGGAGAGCTCCAAGCCCTTCTGGACGCCTCCGATCTGGTGGACGTGTGGCGGCTGCACCACCCTAGGCGGCGAAGCTTCACCTTCACGCGGACACGGGGCAATGAACCAGCTACACAGTCCAGGATCGACCGTTTCTACATCTCCAGAAGTCTTGTCTCGAGCATTCTGACTGCTGACATCAGGGGCTGCATCACTAACAGACCACAGCCTGATCCTGCTGGACCTCAGGCTGCGTGGAACACCAAGTGGTGAGGCCTACTGGCACTTCAACAACGCCCTGCTGGAGGACAGTACTTTCACCGAGCTCTTTAGGAAATTCTGGGCAGGCATAGACGTTTTATCAGGAAAGAAGAGGTCACTATAAAATTCCCGGGTTATTGATATTATGTCCTCACTCTTTGTTTTGAAAGTGGAGGAGGAGGGGGAGGAGGAGGAGGAGGGGGAGGAGGAAAACGAGGGGGAGGAGGAAGGTGAGGAAAAGAAGGAGGCGCTGCAGCTGTTGAGCGTCTTGATAGCGAATCTGATCGCCGGCTACATGGCTCACATGGCGACACAGACGGAGTAGATGTAGGTGCAGGAGTAGCTGCAGGTGCAGGAGCAGCTGCAGCTCCAGTAGCTGCAGAAGGTTCAGCCAGCACAGCTGGCGCAGGAGGTGGTCAACTGCCTGGGAGACCTGTTCCTCGCGCGGTTCAGAAACTCCGTTCTGGTGAGCCACGCGGAGGAGCGGGTGGAGCACCGAGGGCCCCGCCGGCTGCTCGTGGACGTGGCCTGGGAAGTCCTCCACGACGGCTCTGCGAGCCGGAGCCGCGTGGTGGTCCTGGTGGTGCTCTGCTCGCTCCTCCCTCGCAAAGAGGCTGGTCGACTGCATACGTCTGCGCGACGCGGAGAAGACGGCGGCCGTGATGGACGCGGTGGACGCCCTGCTGGTGAACGCGTGCGGGGCCTGGCTCGTCGAGCAGGGAGGCTAGGAGGGCTTCCTGCGAGCATTCGGGCTGGGGACGCCCACTTAGGAGAGGGGCTGCGGATGCGGTGTGTTAAAGTGTAGGTACTACTTCCTCTTCATCTGCCCAGTGTGGAAGAGTAGACCAAAACATCGAGTAAATGGGTTCTCTAGAACTCCGTCTTGTAGAAATTCTTCCTGTCACCAGAGGTATGAGAAAGCAATTGCGGAATTGTGCCACCACTCCACAATAAACATTTTTTGACAGAGTATTCAAAGAATGCTGCTGCCCACGATACAGGTTGCTGCTTATGTATTTGACATGGGGGGTGTTTGGAGGCGGCTAAGTGACCCAGAGGTCATAGCACTGACCAGGCACCACGGAGTACTTGGGTTTGAATCCACACCGCCTGTGATCAAAGCAGGTTCTCAATTCTAGCGAGCTAATGATCTCAGCCCAGTCGTCATTGACAGCACAAAATAAACCATTACATGGCTGCAATGTGGTTCTGCACTTAATTTGGATAAATTTCATCGAAAAGAACGTTGTTATGACCAACGTTACTCCTACTTAAAGGACAGGTGGGAGGGTGCTGCTCTTTACTGTGGACCAGAGGGCGTTTGAAGGGTAATTAGAAGTAGCTCTGTGATATCAGCTTCAGTGAGCCATTCTCTAACACAAGGCCTGCAATGGTCTGCTAGAGACACGAATTAATAATTGGTTCCAGGGCAGGATGGCGACAGCCCAACCCAGGTTAAAATTTGGGAAAAATAAGAAAATGCAGGTTGATGAATAAAATGCGTTGCAGTTTTATTACCACTGCAGTGGCTTTTCGGCATGGAGCACAGAGGTAGGGTAGATGTAAAGTTTCACGTCATTGTGTACCCCATGCTGTTTAACGACACAGTAAAGACTCGGAGTGAATGCACATCCACTCTCGTTACTATCCACGTACAAATACAGAACACATACAGTGCATGGAATTGTCCATGTCTCTGACAAGCTCGCAGGAACATTCTCCTGAAGCCGGTGCCTCGGATGATTCCTCTGCTGCATTCGGTCGGTGCCTAGGGCGACACATTCACGGTGGTACAGGTGTTCCACTACGTGGAACAGTACATCAAGCGGAGGCGACTTTACGATGAAGAGAGGCAGTACCTGGTGAGGTGTGGCAGGGACCCCCTGGAGGAGGTGTTTTGTCTGGAGGGATTCTCACTCAGAGATCTCAGACACTCGGTGGCAGCGCTGCTCATTAAGTTATTCTCCGTAGTGACGGCCGACAACAGGCGAGCCGGTGCCAGCGTCAACACCACCTCCACCACTGCCTCTCCTTCTTACACTCCAGCCGGTAGCGGTGGTGGATGGTGATGGTGTGGGTGGTGTGGTTGGTGGTGGTGTAGGTAGTGGTGGCATGGGTGGTGGTGCTGGTGGTGTTGTGGGTGGTGTTGTGGGTGGTGGTGGTGTTGTGGGTGGGTGCGTGGTGTGCCGGTGTGAGCCACGTAGCTGCACGTTGGTTCACGGCGACAGCGAAAACCTTGCCACATGCCGCCACTGCGTCTTCGAGTTGCAGCGGCGCGGCATGGCCTGTCCCCTGTGCCGCAGGGAGATTCACTCTGTGGTGCACACATTCCTGGTCTGACAGAACACAAAGATAAAGATCCCCCATATAGCCTTAACAGACTGTAGGGGCAAGTGCTGTTAGCGAGCACCTATGAAGGCCGGAACGGTACACGAGGGGGTGGGTGGCCAGCACCACGCCCGACCGCCTTTGTCTCCCCAGTGGCAATGTTTACACACCGCACCAGGTACTCATTTGAGGCTGAGTCGACCTAGGGGAAGCCCGGGACCGGTTCAGAAAATCGTCACTGGTGTTGGCCGTGAGCGGGAATCAAACCCGGGTCGCCAGGTTCATAGCGCAGCGCGCTAACCGCTACAGAACACACACACAGACACACACACAGACACACAACAACCGCCAACTTGCTGGGCTTTTTGGTGTGTGTAAAAACACTCTTTGGTTGTTTCGGTAAAGAAAAAAAACATAGTTAATGATTTAAGTTGTTGTTGTCACGTCTGCAGCGATCCTGGCTCTCTTCGAGCCTCGCCTGACCGAGCGCCAGGAGGAGGAGCTGGCCGACGTCTGTCAAGTTTGGTTTTTCTCTATGGACGAGGGCAAATCCCGCGGTGGCATCTACAACGATGGCTACGACGACCAAGAAAACAAATACATCCCTGTGAGGCTCACAGAGACCCAGACATCCATAGATACACCCATTGAGACACCTATAGAGACCCATAGATAACACCCATAACGACCCACAACTACATCCCTGTGAGGCTCACAGAGACACCCACAGAGCCCATTCAGACACCCATAGAGATCCACAGAGACACTCATAGAGACTCACAGAGGCACCAATCGAGACCCACAGCTATATATCAGTGAGATGCACAGACACAGAGATACCCACAGAGACCCACAACTATATCCCTGTGAGACTCGCACAGACAGACACACAAACACAGGCACACACACAAAGGCACACAGACACACAGGCACTACTGCTACTACTAACTACTAACCACTACGACCACTGCTGCTCCTACCACTAAGCGTTAAATATTCCCATCGTGATTGTGACTCTGACTGGCTGTGGCGGCGCTGCTGCTGCTTCGGCTGCTTTTTAGATACCCCAGGATCAGCACCAATAGGGCTTCGAGGTGCAAGAGAAGATTGGCTAGAGAGGGCAGGGTGTGGTGCTGCAGTGCGTGGACCACAAGATGGGATTCCTGGTGGCTGTCAAGATGCTGGTACTGCACGGAAAGTGGGTTGGGGCAGGGGTGATGGGGTTGGTGGGGGGGTGGGTGGGTAGTGGTGATGTGGCGTGGTTGGAAATGGTGTGGGTGGTGGTGGTCTTAACACAGTGGGAGCAGTCGTAATAATTATACATGAATAAAATAATAATAGATCATAAATGGTAGTAAATACAACATGGTTACAAAATAATGAGTATAATAGTAAACAGCAATGATAATAACCTCCGTAAAACTCTCTAAATATAAACTGAAACTATCTCACTAAAATAATAACCCTCTTAAGACTACTATAAACTAGAGACAACCATAGAGATCCATAGACACCCTTAGACACTCATAGAGACCCACAGAGACCCAAATAATTCATAATAAAGGTGTTTGGGTTAGATCGCGTTTATTTATAAATGTGTCGCAACCCTCCACCACCCGACACGGCCAATCAGCAAAAAAGTGTCACGTTGACAAAAGACAAACAATTCACTACTTCAGCCCACCGGTGTGTTGAAGAGTCAATCCACATTTACAGTTTGAGTACGACGTTTCGCTGGTAAATACATCCAGCATCATCAAGCAATTGATGATGCTGGATGTATTTACCATCATCAAGCAATTGATGATGCTGGATGTATTTACCAGCGAAACGTCGTACTCAAACTGTAAATGTGGATTGACTCTTCAACACACCGGTGGGCTGAAGTAGTGAATTGTTTGTCTTTTGTCAACGTGACACTTTTTTGCTGATTGGCCGTGTCGGGTGGTGGAGGGTTGCGACACATTTATAAATAAACGCGATCTAACCCAAAAACCTTTATTATGAATGATATTGGTCGCGAAAGCCTACGTGTTAAACTGACCCAAAGAATTGCTGTGTGCACGCAGCCCTACCAAGATGGAGATGCAGAGGATGGAGCTGAAGGTGATCACGGAGCTGCAGGGGGAGGGCAGTGCTGAGCTGCACGGCGTCATCCGCGTCCTGCACTCGTTCCACTTCCGCGGACACAACTGTCTCGTGCTGGAGCTGTTGAAGTACGCATCATCACCATTGTTATTATCGTCATCATTATCACCATCGTCATCATTATCACCATCGTCATCATTATCGTCATTATCACTATCGTCATTAAAATTGATTAACACGGAAGTGTTGTGTGTTCTTTCCTGAAATTTATGCATAAGAACTGTATTCTGTGCTGAGATCTGAACTTGGAGACCTGGCTGAACACACTAACACATACTCAGTAAATGTTAAAGCGAGAATAATTGTATTATACCCATCGATAATACGAAGTTAAACAACACAGCCGAGTTTAATGTTACATGCTCACAGTACCTGCATAACTGCATACGATTAATTGCATTATCCCGATTGATAAACGACCCTCGTCAACGAGGCGGGGCCTAATTATCATAACGGCTCGCAGTAGCATAATCACACATACACTAGCATAAATTAATACGATTATCTCTCGAATTAGCATAGTCTATGCACTTACATCAATTAGCATAATGTCGGATTATTATGCAAATTTCATTTAATTTTTATTATTTACATCAAATTTTCATAACCTACATATACAACAGAAAGCACCCTCACCCCAACCGAGACGCGTGTCGGAGAGCCCTCACGTCGTTGTTGTTGACTCCGTAGTACAGGTTTTGTTTGGGTTAGATCGCGTGAATATATAAATGTTGTGTGGTTAAACCCGCCACCACCCGACATTGCCATCACCACAGAGACCCATAGACATCGTCACCACACAGAGACCCACAGACTCACCACACCGGCAACCACAGACTCTGCCCCTTTACCGTATTCACCTGATTAAGAGAATCAGTTTTTTTTTGTTCTTGTTACAACAAAGTTTGGTTTGCGTCCTATAATCCGGTAGGAGAGATTGGATTTATTTAACTCACCCGTTTTGGCGTGCGTCTTACTTTACCCACTAAGCCATTCATTGTTGTTGTGTTATATTTTAAATACAAAACGTTTACGTTTGTGGGACCTCTTTGGCCCAGAATTACAATTACAAAATAAGGGATACGGCGTTTACACCTTGTGGAAATAAAAAAAAAACTTCATCAGCAAAAAGAAAAAAGAGGGAGACACAGGGAAGAGGGAGACGGGGGAAGGAGGAGGGACGCACGGGGACGAGGAAGGAGACCGGGGGAGGAGGGTCACACAGGGAGTTAGAGGGAGACAGAGGAGAAGGAGTCTAAGGAGGGGGAGGAGGAAGATGATGAGGTGGAGGAGGAAGACGAGGGGGAGGAAGAGAAGGAGGCGCTGCAGCTGCTGACCGTCTTGCCAGCGAATCTGGTCGCCGGCTTCATGGCTCACCTAGCGACACAGACGGAGTGGCTGCAGTTGCAGGAGCAGCTGCAGAAGGTGCAGAAGGTTCAGCAGCTGCAGGAGGTTCAGCCAACGCAGCTGGTGCAGGAGGTGGTCAACTGCCTGGGAGACCTGTCCCTCGCGCGGTTCAGAGACTCCGTTCTGGACTTGGTGAGCTACACGGAGGAGCGGGTGGAGCACCGAGGGCCCCGCCGGCTGCTCGTGGACGTGGCCTGGGAGGTCCTCCGCGATGGCTCCGCGAGCTGGGGCCGCGTGGTGGTCCTGGTGGTGGTGCTGTGCTGTGTTAAATAAGATATTTGCATGACTGCTTTTGTTTTATTTTGTGAATAGCAAAAAGCATTCAACCCCATAATACATGTTGTTTCATTGGTCGCTCGTCCATTTCATATCCCATAGCTTAACCACTCATATCTTTGGATTCCACTCGATGAGGCGAGCAGTACGAGTACCACCTTGATGGGTCTGCGACGTTGCCTTCCAAAGTTATTACAAAAAAAACACAAACATCCCAGAATCCTCTCGGTTTGGGGTCAAAATGTTGTCGCTCATTAAATCCCATAAGAAACGTCGCATCGAATAAATGTGATTGAATTCTCCCCGTCTGGACGAGGGGGATTGAATGGTGTAACTGATTTTGCTGTGCTGTGTTAAAACAGATATTTGCATGACTGCTTTTGTTTTATTTTGTGAATAGCAAAAAGCATTCAACCCCATAATACATGTTGTTTTATTGGTCGCTCGTCCATTTCAGATCCCATAGCTTAACCACTCATATCTTTGGATTCCACTCGATGAGGCGAGCAGTACGAGTACCACCTTGATGGGTCTGCGACGTTTCCTTCCAGAGTTATTACAAAAAAACCACAAACATCCCAGAAGCCTCTCGATTTGGGGTCAAAATGTTGTCGCTCATTAAATCCCATAAGAAACGTCGCATCGAATAAATGTGATTGAATTCTCCCCGTCTGGACGAGCGGGAGTGAATGGTGCAACTGATTTTGCTGTGCTGTGTTAAATAAGATATTTGCATGACTGCTTTTGTTTTATTTTGTGAATAGCAAAAAGCATTCAACCCCATAATACATGTTGTTTTATTGGTCGCTCGTCCATTTCATATCCCATAGCTTAAACACTCATATCTTTGGATTCCTCTCGATGAGGCGAGCAGTAGTAGTACCATCTTCATGGGTCTGCGACGTTTCCTTCCAGAGTTATTACAAAAAAAACCACAAACATCCCAGAATCCTCTCGGTTTAGGGTCAAAATGTTGTCGCTCATTAAATCCCATAAGAAACGTCGCATCGAATAAATGTCATTGAATTCTCCCCGTCTGGACGAGCGGGATTGAATGGTGCAACTGATTTTTCTGTGCCGTGTTAAATAAGATATTTGCATGACTGCTTTTATTTTATTTTGTGAATAGCAAAAAGCATTCAACCCCATAATACATGTTGTTTCATTGGTCGCTCGTCCATTTCATATCCCATAGCTTAACCACTCATATCTTTGGATTCCACTCGATGAGGCGAGCAGTACGAGTACCACCTTCATTGGTCTGCGACGTTTCCTTCCAGAGTTATTACAAAAAAACCACAAACATCCCAGATTCCTCTCGGTTTGGGGTCAAAATGTTGTCGCTCATTAAATCCCATAAGAAACGTCGCATCGAATAAATGTGATTGAATTCTCCCCGTCTGGACGAGGGGGATTGAATGGTGTAACTGATTTTGATGTGCTGTGTTAAAACAGATATTTGCATGACTGCTTTTGTTTTATTTTGTGAATAGCAAAAAGCATTCAACCTCATAATACATGTTGTTTTATTGGTCGCTCGTCCATTTCATATCCCATAGCTTAACCACTCATATCTTTGGATTCCACTCGATGAGGCGAGCAGTACGAGTACCACCTTGATGGGTCTGCGACGTTGCTTTCCAGAGTTATTACAAAAAAACCACAAACATCCCAGAATCCTCTCGATTTGGGGTCAAAATGTTGTAGCTCATTAAATCCCATTAAAGAAACGTCGCATCGAAAAAATGTGATTGAATTCTCCCCGTCTGGACGAGGGGGATTGAATGGTGCAACTGATTTTGCTGTGCTGTGTTAAATAAGATATTTGCATGACTGCTTTTGTTTTATTTTGTGAATAGCAAAAAGCATTCAACCCCATAATACATGTTGTTTTATTGGTCGCTCGTCCATTTCATATCCCATAGCTTAACCACTCATATCTTTGGATTCCTCTCGATGAGGCGAGCAGTACGAGTACCACCTTGATAGTTCTGCGACGTTTCCTTCCAGAGTTATTACAAAAAAACCACAAACATCCCAGAATCCTCTCGATTTGGGGTCAAAATGTTGTCGCTCAATAAATCCGATAAGAAACGTCGCATCGAATAAATGTGATTGAATTCTCCCCGTCTGGACGAGCGGGATTGAATGGTGCAACTGATTTTGCTGTGCTGTGTTAAATAAGATATTTGCATGACTGCTTTTGTTTTATTTTGTGAATAGCAAAAAGCATTCAACCCCATAATACATGTTGTTTTATTGGTCGCTCGTCCATTTCATATCCCTTAGTTTAACCACTCATATCTTTGGATTCCACTCGATGAGGCGAGCATTACGAGTACCACCTTGATGGGTCTGCTACGTTTCCTTCCAGAATTGTTACCAAAAAACCGCAAACATCCCAGAATCCTCTCGGTTTGGGGTCAAAATGTTGTCGCTCATTAAATCCCATTAAAGAAACGTCGCATCGAATAAATGTGATTAAATTCTCCCCGTCTGGACGAGCGGGATTGAATTGTGCAACTGATTTTGCTGTGCTGTGTTAAATAAGATATTTGCTTTACTGCTTTTGTTTTATTTTGTGAATAGCAAAAAGCATTCAACCCCATAATACATGTTGTTTTATTGGTCGATCGTCCATTTCATATCCCATAGCTTAACCACTCATATCTTTGGATTCCACTCGATGAGGCGAGCAGTACGAGTACCACCTTGATGGGTCTGCGACGTTGCCTTCCAGAGTTATTACAAAAAAAACACAAACATCCCAGAATCCTCTCGGTTTGGGGTCAAAATGTTGTCGCTCATTAAATACCATAAGAAACGTCGCATCGAATAAATGTGATTGAATTCTCCCCGTCTGGACGAGGGGGATTGAATGGTGTAACTGATTTTGCTGTGCTGTGTTAAAACAGATATTTGCATGACTGCTTTTGTTTTATTTTGTGAATAGCAAAAAGCATTCAACCCCATAATACATGTTGTTTTATTGGTCGCTCGTCCATTTCATATCCCATAGCTTAACCACTCATATCTTTGGATTCCACTCGATAAGGCGAGCAGTACGAGTACCACCTTGATGGGTCTGCGACGTTGCCTTCCAGAGTTATTACAAAAAAACCACAAACATCCCAGAATCCTCTCGGTTTGGGGTCAAAATGTTGTCGCTCATTAAATCCCATAAGAAACGTCGCATCGAATAAATGTGATTGAATTCTCCCCGTCTGGACGAGGGGGATTGAATGGTGTAACTGATTTTGCTGTGCTGTGTTAAAACAGATATTTGCATGACTGCTTTTGTTTATTTTGTGAATAGCAAAAAGCATTCAACCCCATAATACATGTTGTTTTATTGGTCGCTCGTCCATTTCATATCCCATAGCTTAACCACTCATATCTTTGGATTCCACTCGATGAGGCGAGCAGTACGACTACCACCTTGATGGGTCTGCGACGTTTCCTTCCAGAGTTATTACCAAAAAACCACAAACATCCCAGAATCCTCTCGGTTTGGGGTCAAAATGTTGTCGCTCATTAAATCCCATAAGAAACGTCGCATCGAATAAATGTGATTGAATTCTCCCCGTCTGGACGAGCGGGATTGAATGGTGCAACTGATTTTGCTGTGCTGTGTTAAATAAGATATTTGCTTTACTGCTTTTGTTTTATTTTGTGAATAGCAAAAAGCATTCAACCCCATAATACATGTTGTTTTATTGGTCGCTCGTCCATTTCATGTCCCATAGCTTAACCACTCATATCTTTGGATTCGTCTCGATGAGGCGAGTAGTACGAGTACCACCTTGATTGGTCTGCGACGTTTCCTTCCAGAGTTATTACAAAAAAACCACAAACATCCCAGAAGCCTCTCGATTTGGGGTCAAAATGTTGTCGCTCATTAAATCCCATAAGAAACGTCGCATCGAATAAATGTGATTGAATTCTCCCCGTCTGGACGAGCGGGATTGAATGGTGCAACTGATTTTGCTGTGCTGTGTTAAATAAGATATTTGCATGACTGCTTTTGTTTTATTTTGTGAATAGCAAAAAGCATTCAACCCCATAATACATGTTGTTTTATTGGTCGCTCGTCCATTTCATATCCCATAGCTTAAACACTCATATCTTTGGATTCCTCTCGATGAGGCGAGCAGTACGAGTACCACCTTGATGGGTCTGCGACGTTTCCTTCCAGAGTTATTACAAAAAAACCACAAACATCCCAGAAGCCTCTCGATTTGGGGTCAAAATGTTGTCGCTCATTAAATCCCATAAGAAACGTCGCATCGAATAAATGTGATTGAATTCTCCCCGTCTGGACGAGCGGGATTGAATGGTGCAACTGATTTTGCTGTGCTGTGTTAAATAAGATATTTGCATGACTGCTTTTGTTTTATTTTGTGAATAGCAAAAAGCATTCAACCCCATAATACATGTTGTTTTATTGGTCGCTCGTCCATTTCATATCCCATAGCTTAAACACTCATATCTTTGGATTCCTCTCGATGAGGCGAGCAGTACGAGTACCACCTTGATGGGTCTGCGACGTTTCCTTCCAGAGTTATTACAAAAAAAACCACAAACATCCCAGAAGCCTCTCGATTTGGGGTCAAAATGTTGTCGCTCATTAAATCCCATAAGAAACGTCGCATCGAATAAATGTGATTGAATTCTCCCCGTCTGGACGAGCGGGATTGAATGGTGCAACTGATTTTGCTGTGCTGTGTTAAATAAGATATTTGCATGACTGCTTTTGTTTTATTTTGTGAATAGCAAAAAGCATTCAACCCCATAATACATGTTGTTTTATTGGTCGCTCGTCCATTTCATATCCCATAGCTTAAACAGTCATATCTTTGGATTCCTCTCGATGAGGCGAGCAGTAAGAGTACCACCTTGATGGGTCTGCGACGTTGCCTTCCAGAGTTATTACAAAAAAAACACAAACATCCCAGAATCCTCTCGGTTTGGGGTCAAAATGTTGTCGCTCATTAAATACCATAAGAAACGTCGCATCGAATAAATGTGATTGAATTCTCCCCGTCTGGACGAGGGGGATTGAATGGTGTAACTGATTTTGCTGTGCTGTGTTAAAACAGATATTTGCATGACTGCTTTTGTTTTATTTTGTGAATAGCAAAAAGCATTCAACCCCATAATACATGTTGTTTTATTGGTCGCTCGTCCATTTCATATCCCATAGCTTAACCACTCATATCTTTGGATTCCACTCGATGAGGCGAGCAGTACGAGTACCACCTTGATGGGTCTGCGACGTTGCCCTCCAGAGTTATTACAAAAAAAACACAAACATCCCAGAATCCTCTCGGTTTGGGGTCAAACTGTTGTCGCTCATTAAATCCCATAAGAAACGTCGCATCGAATAAATGTGATTGAATTCTCCCCGTCTGGACGAGGGGGATTGAATGGTGTAACTGATTTTGCTGTGCTGTGTTAAAACAGATATTTGCATGACTGCTTTTGTTTATTTTGTGAATAGCAAAAAGCATTCAACCCCATAATACATGTTGTTTTATTGGTCGCTCGTCCATTTCATATCCCATAGCTTAACCACTCATATCTTTGGATTCCACTCGATGAGGCGAGCAGTACGACTACCACCTTGATGGGTCTGCGACGTTTCCTTCCAGAGTTATTACCAAAAAACCACAAACATCCCAGAATCCTCTCGGTTTGGGGTCAAAATGTTGTCGCTCATTAAATCCCATTAAAGAAACGTCGCATCGAATAAATGTGATTGAATTCTCCCCGTCTGGACGAGCGGGATTGAATGGTGCAACTGATTTTGCTGTGCTGTGTTAAATAAGATATTTGCTTTACTGCTTTTGTTTTATTTTGTGAATAGCAAAAAGCATTCAACCCCATAATACATGTTGTTTTATTGGTCGCTCGTCCATTTCATGTCCCATAGCTTAACCACTCATATCTTTGGATTCGTCTCGATGAGGCGAGCAGTACGAGTACCACCTTGATGGGTCTGCGACGTTTCCTTCCAGAGTAATTACAAAAAAACCACAAACATCCCAGAAGCCTCTCGATTTGGGGTCAAAATGTTGTCGCTCATTAAATCCCATAAGAAACGTCGCATCGAATAAATGTGATTGAATTCACCCCGTCTGGACGAGCGGGATTGAATGGTGCAACTGATTTTGCTGTGCTGTGTTAAATAAGATATTTGCATGACTGCTTTTGTTTTATTTTGTGAATAGCAAAAAGCATTCAACCCCATAATACATGTTGTTTTATTGGTCGCTCGTCCATTTCATATCCCATAGCTTAAACACTCATATCTTTGGATTCCTCTCGATGACGCGAGCAGTAGTAGTACCATCTTCATGGGTCTGCGACGTTTCCTTCCAGAGTTATTACAAAAAAACCACAAACATCCCAGAATCCTCTCGGTTTGGTGTCAAAATGTTGTCGCTCATTAAATCCCATAAGAAACGTCGCATCGAATAAATGTCATTGAATTCTCCCCGTCTGGACGAGGGGGATTGAATGGTGTAACTGATTTTGATGTGCTGTGTTAAAACAGATATTTGCATGACTGCATTTGTTTTATTTTGTGAATAGCAAAAAGCATTCAACCCCATAATACATGTTGTTTTATTGGTCGCTCGTCCATTTCATATCCCATAGCTTAACCACTCATATCTTTGGATTCCACTCGATGAGGCGAGCAGTACGAGTACCACCTTGATGGGTCTGCGACGTTGCTTTCCAGAGTTATTACAAAAAAACCACAAACATCCCAGAATCCTCTCGGTTTGGGGTCAAAATGTTGTCGCTCATTAAATCCCATAATAAACGTCGCATCGAATAAATGTGATTGAATTCTCCCCGTCTGGACGAGGGGGATTGAATGGTGTAACTGATTTTGCTGTGCTGTGTTAAAACAGATATTTGCATGACTGCTTTTGTTTTATTTTGTGAATAGCAAAAAGCATTCAACCCCATAATACATGTTGTTTAATTGGTCGCCCGTCCATTTCATATCCCCTAGCTTAACCACTCATATCTTTGGATTCCTCTCGATGAGGCGAGCAGTACGAGTACCACCTTGATGGTTCTGCGACGTTTCCTTCCAGAGTTATTACAAAAAAACCACAAACATCCCAGAATCCTCTCGATTTGGGGTCAAAATGTTGTAGCTCATTAAATCCCATTAAAGAAACGTCGCATCGAATAAATGTGATTGAATTCTCCCCGTCTTGACGAGCGGGATTGAATGGTGCAACTGATTTTGCTGTGCTGTGTTAAATAAGATATTTGCATGACTGCTTTTGTTTTATTTTGTGAATAGCAAAAAGCATTCAACCCCATAATACATGTTGTTTTATTGGTCGCTCGTCCATTTCATATCCCATAGCTTAACCACTCATATCTTTGGATTCCTCTCGATGAGGCGAGCAGTACGAGTACCACCTTGATGGGTCTGCGACGTTTACTTCCAGAGTTATTACAAAAAAACCACAAACATCCCAGAATCCTCTCGATTTGGGGTCAAAATGTTGTCGCTCAATAAATCCCATAAGAAACGTCGCATCGAATAAATGTGATTGAATTCTCCCCGTCTGGACGAGCGGGATTGAATGGTGCAACTGATTTTGCTGTGCTGTGTTAAATAAGATATTTGCATGACTGCTTTTGTTTTATTTTGTGAATAGCAAAAAGCATTCAACCCCATAATACATGTTGTTTTATTGGTCGCTCGTCCATTTCATATCCCTTAGCTTAACCACTCATATCTTTGGATTCCACTCGATGAGGCGAGCAGTAAGAGTACCACCTTGATGGGTCTGCGACGTTTCCTTCCAGAGTTATTACAAAAAAACCACAAACATCCCAGAATCCTCTCGGTTTGGGGTCAAAATGTTGTCGCTCATTAAATCCCATAAGAAACGTCGCATCGAATAAATGTGATTGAATTCTCCCCGTCTGGACGAGGGGGATTGAATGGTGTAACTGATTTTGATGTGCTGTGTTAAAACAGATATTTGCATGACTGCTTTTGTTTATTTTGTGAATAGCAAAAAGCATTCAACCCCATAATACATGTTGTTTTATTGGTCGCTCGTCCATTTCATATCCCATAGCTTAACCACTCATATCTTTGGATTCCTCTCGATGAGGCGAGCAGTACGAGTACCACCTTGATGGGTCTGCGACGTTTACTTCCAGAGTTATTACAAAAAAACCACAAACATCCCAGAATCCTCTCGATTTGGGGTCAAAATGTTGTCGCTCAATAAATCCCATAAGAAACGTCGCATCGAATAAATGTGATTGAATTCTCCCCGTCTGGACGAGCGGGATTGAATGGTGCAACTGATTTTGCTGTGCTGTGTTAAATAAGATATTTGCATGACTGCTTTTGTTTTATTTTGTGAATAGCAAAAAGCATTCAACCCCATAATACATGTTGTTTTATTGGTCGCTCGTCCATTTCATATCCCTTAGCTTAACCACTCATATCTTTGGATTCCACTCGATGAGGCGAGCAGTAAGAGTACCACCTTGATGGGTCTGCGACGTTTCCTTCCAGAGTTATTACAAAAAAACCACAAACATCCCAGAATCCTCTCGGTTTGGGGTCAAAATGTTGTCGCTCATTAAATCCCATAAGAAACGTCGCATCGAATAAATGTGATTGAATTCTCCCCGTCTGGACGAGGGGGATTGAATGGTGTAACTGATTTTGATGTGCTGTGTTAAAACAGATATTTGCATGACTGCTTTTGTTTTATTTTGTGAATAGCAAAAAGCATTCAACCCCATAATACATGTTGTTTTATTGGTCGCTCGTCCATTTCATATCCCATAGCTTAACCACTCATATCTTTGGATTCCACTCGATGAGGCGAGCAGTACGAGTACCACCTTGATGGGTCTGCTACGTTTGCTTCCAGAATTGTGACCAAAAAACCGCAAACATCCCAGAATCCTCTCGGTTTGGGGTCAAAATGTTGTCGCTCATTAAATCCCATTAAAGAAACGTCGCATCGAATAAATGTGATTGAATTCTCCCCGTCTGGACGAGCGGGATTGAATGGTGCAACTGATTTTGCTGTGCTGTGTTAAATAAGATATTTGCTTTACTGCTTTTGTTTTATTTTGTGAATAGCAAAAAGCATTCAACCCCATAATACATGTTGTTTTATTGGTCGCTCGTCCATTTCATATCCCATAGCTTAACCACTCATATCTTTGGATTCCACTCGATGAGGCGAGCAGTACGAGTACCACCTTGATGGGTCTGCTACGTTTGCTTCCAGAATTGTGACCAAAAAACCGCAAACATCCCAGAATCCTCTCGGTTTGGGGTCAAAATGTTGTCGCTCATTAAATCCCATTAAAGAAACGTCGCATCGAATAAATGTGATTGAATTCTCCCCGTCTGGACGAGCGGGATTGAATGGTGCACCTGATTTTGCTGTGCTGTGTTAAATAAGATATTTGCTTTACTGCTTTTGTTTTATTTTGTGAATAGCAAAAAGCATTCAACCCCATAATACATGTTGTTTTATTGGTCGCTCGTCCATTTCATATCCCATAGCTTAACCACTCATATCTTTGGATTCCTCTCGATGAGGCGAGCAGTACGAGTACCACCTTGATGGGTCTGCGACGTTTACTTCCAGAGTTATTACAAAAAAACCACAAACATCCCAGAATCCTCTCGATTTGGGGTCAAAATGTTGTCGCTCAATAAATCCCATAAGAAACGTCGCATCGAATAAATGTGATTGAATTCTCCCCATCTGGACGAGCGGGATTGAATGGTGCAACTGATTTTGCTGTGATGTGTTAAATAAGATATTTGCATGACTGCTTTTGTTTTATTTTGTGAATAGCAAAAAGCATTCAACCCCATAATACATGTTGTTTTATTGGTCGCTCGTCCATTTCATATCCCATAGCTTAACCACTCATATCTTTGGATTCCACTCGATGAGGCGAGCAGTACGAGTACCACCTTGATGGGTCTGCGACGTTTCCTTCCAGAGTTATTACAAAAAAACCACAAACATCCCAGAAGCCTCTCGATTTGGGGTCAAAATGTTGTCGCTCATTAAATCCCATAAGAAACGTCGCATCGAATAAATGTGATTGAATTCTCCCCGTCTGGACGAGCGGGATTGAATGGTGCAACTGATTTTGCTGTGCTGTGTTAAATAAGATATTTGTATGACTGCTTTTGTTTTATTTTGTGAATAGCAAAAAGCATTCAACCCCATAATACATGTTGTTTTATTGGTCGCTCGTCCATTTCATATCCCATAGCTTAACCACTCATATCTTTGGATTCCACTCGATGAGGCGAGCAGTACGAGTACCACCTTGATGGGTCTGCGACGTTGCCTTCCAGAGTTATTACAAAAAAACCACAAACATCCCAGAATCCTCTCGGTTTGGGGTCAAAATGTTGTCGCTCATTAAATCCCATAAGAAACGTCGCATCGAATAAATGTGATTGAATTCTCCCCGTCTGGACGAGGGGGATTGAATGGTGTAACTGATTCTGCTGTGCTGTGTTAAAACAGATATTTGCATGACTGCTTTTGTTTTATTTTGTGAATAGCAAAAAGCATTCAACCCCATAATACATGTTGTTTTATTGGTCGCTCGTCCATTTCATATCCCATAGCTTAACCACTCATAGCTTTGGATTCCACTCGATGAGGCGAGCAGTACGAGTACCACCTTCATGGGTCTGCGACGTTTCCTTCCAGAGTTATTACAAAAAAACCACAAACATCCCAGAAGCCTCTCGATTTGGGGTCAAAATGTTGTCGCTCATTAAATCCCATAAGAAACGTCGCATCGAATAAATGTGATTGAATTCTCCCCGTCTGGACGAGCAGGATTGAATGGTGCAACTGATTTTGCTGTGCTGTGTTAAATAAGATATTTGCATGACTGCTTTTGTTTTATTTTATGAATAGCAAAAAGCATTCAACCCCATAATACATGTTGTTTTATTGGTCGCTCGTCCATTTCATATCCCATAGCTTAACCACTCATATCTTTGGATTCCACTCGATGAGGCGAGCAGTACGAGTACCACCTTGATGGGTCTGCTACGTTTGCTTCCAGAATTGTTACCAAAAAACCGCAAACATCCCAGAATCCTCTCGGTTTGGGGTCAAAATGTTGTCGCTCATTAAATCCCATTAAAGAAACGTCGCATCGAATAAATGTGATTGAATTCTCCCCGTCTGGACGAGCGGGATTGAATTGTGCAACTGATTTTGCTGTGCTGTGTTAAATAAGATATTTGCTTTACTGCTTTTGTTTTATTTTGTGAATAGCAAAAAGCATTCAACCCCATAATACATGTTGTTTTATTGGTCGCTCGTCCATTTCATATCCCATAGCTTAACCTCTCATATCTTTGGATTCCTCTCGATGAGGCGAGCAGTACGAGTACCACCTTGATGGGTCTGCGACGTTTACTTCCAGAGTTATTACAAAAAAACCACAAACATCCCAGAATCCTCTCGATTTGGGGTCAAAATGTTGTCGCTCAATAAATCCCATAAGAAACGTCGCATCGAATAAATGTGATTGAATTCTCCCCATCTGGACGAGCGGGATTGAATGGTGCAACTGATTTTGCTGTGATGTGTTAAATAAGATATTTGCATGACTGCTTTTGTTTTATTTTGTGAATAGCAAAAAGCATTCAACCCCATAATACATGTTGTTTTATTGGTCGCTCGTCCATTTCATATCCCATAGCTTAACCACTCATATCTTTGGATTCCACTCGATGAGGCGAGCAGTACGAGTACCACCTTGATGGGTCTGCGACGTTTCCTTCCAGAGTTATTACAAAAAAACCACAAACATCCCAGAAGCCTCTCGATTTGGGGTCAAAATGTTGTCGCTCATTAAATCCCATAAGAAACGTCGCATCGAATAAATGTGATTGAATTCTCCCCGTCTGGACGAGCGGGATTGAATGGTGCAACTGATTTTGCTGTGCTGTGTTAAATAAGATATTTGCATGACTGCTTTTGTTTTATTTTGTGAATAGCAAAAAGCATTCAACCCCATAATACATGTTGTTTTATTGGTCGCTCGTCCATTTCATATCCCATAGCTTAACCACTCATATCTTTGGATTCCACTCGATGAGGCGAGCAGTACGAGTACCACCTTGATGGGTCTGCGACGTTGCCTTCCAGAGTTATTACAAAAAAACCACAAACATCCCAGAATCTTCTCGGTTTGGGGTCAAAATGTTGTCGCTCATTAAATCCCATAAGAAACGTCGCATCGAATAAATGTGATTGAATTCTCCCCGTCTGGACGAGGGGGATTGAATGGTGTAACTGATTCTGCTGTGCTGTGTTAAAACAGATATTTGCATGACTGCTTTTGTTTTATTTTGTGAATAGCAAAAAGCATTCAACCCCATAATACATGTTGTTTTATTGGTCGCTCGT
>NW_027423540.1:0-58180 GCF_048934315.1 Petromyzon marinus
CCCCCTGGCCTCCCTCTCTCTCTCCCCCCGGCCTCCCTCTCTCTCCCCCCGGCCCCCCTCTCTCTCCCCCCGGCCCCCCTCTCTCTCCCCCCGGCCCCCCGCTCTCTCCCCCCGGCCCCCCCTCTCTCTCCCCCCTGCCACCCTCTCTCTCCCCCAGGCCCCTTCTCTCTCCTACCGGCCCCCCTCTCTCTCCCCCCGGCCCCCCTCTCTCTCCCCCCGGCCCCCCTCTCTCTCCCGCCTGCCACCCTCTCTCTCCCCCAGGCCCCCGTCTCTCTCCCCCCGGCCCCCCTCTCTCTCCCCCCGGCCCTCCTCTCTCTCCCGGCGGCCCATCTCTCTCTCCCCCGGCCCCCCTCTCTCTCCCCCCGCCCCCCCTCTCTCTCCCCCCTGCCACCCTCTCTCTCCCCCAGGCCCCCGTCTCTCTCCCCCCGGCCCCCCTCTCTCTCCCCCCGGCCCCCTCTCTCTCCCCCCGGCCCCCCATCTCTCTGCCCCCGGCCCCCCTCTCTCTGCCCCCGGCCCCCCTCTCTCTCCCCCCGGCCCCCCTCTCTCTCCCCCCGGCCCCCCTCTCTCTCCTGCCGGCCACCCTCTCTCTCCCCCCGGCCCCCCTCTCTCTCCCCCCGGCCCCCCTCTCTCTCCCCCCGGCCCCCCTCTCTCTCCCCCTGGCCTACCTCTCTCTCCCCCCGGCCCCCCTATCTCTCCCCCCGGCCCCCCTCTCTCTCCCCCCGGCCCCCTCTCTCTCCCCACGGCCCCCCTCTCTCTCCCCACGGCCCCCTTCTCTCTCCCCCCGGCCCGCCTCTCTCTCCCCACGGCCCCCCTCTCTCTCCCGCCGGCCCACCTCTCTCTCCCGCCGGCCCTCCTCTCTCTCCCCCCGGCCCCCCTCTCTCTCCCCCCGGCCCCCCTTTCTCTCCCCCCGCCCCCTCTCTCTGCCTCCTGCCCCCCTCTCTCTGCCCCCGGCCCCCCTCTCTCTGCCCCCGGCCCCCCTCTCTCTCCCCCCGGCCCCCATCTCTCTGCCCCCGGCCCCCCTCTCTCTGCCCCCGGCCCCCCTTTCTCTCCCCCCGCCCCCTCTCTCTGCCTCCGGCCCCCCTCTCTCTGCCCCCGGCCCCCCTCTCTCTGCCCCCGACCCCCCTCTCTCTGCCCCCGGCCCCCCTCTCTCTGCCCCCGGCCCCCCTCTCTCTGCCCCCGGCCCGCCTCTCTCTGCCCCCGGCCCCCCTCTCTCTGCCCCCGGCCACCCTTTCTCTCCCCCCCGGCCCCCCTCTCTCTCCCCCCGGCCCCCCTCTCTCTCTCCCCCAGGCCTCCCTCTCTCTCTCCCCCAGGCCTCCCTCTCTCTCTCCCCCCGGCCCCCCTCTCTCTCCCCCCTGCCACCCTCTCTCTCCCCCAGGCCTCCCGCTCTCTCTCCCCCAGGCCTCCCTCTCTCTCTCCCCGCGGCCTCCCTCTCTCTCTCCCCCCGGCCCCCCTCTCTCTCCCCCTGGCCTACCTCTCTCTCCCCCCGGCCCCCCTATCTCTCCCCCCGGCCCCCCTCTCTCTCCCCCCGGCCCCCCTCTCTCTCCCCACGGCCCCCCTCTCTCTCCCCACGGCCCCCTTCTCTCTCCCCCCGGCCCGCCTCTCTCTCCCCACGGCCACCCTCTCTCTCCCCCCGGCCCCCCTCTCTCCCCCCCGGCCCCCCTCTCTCTCCCCCCGGCCCCCCTCTCTCTCCCCCCCGGCCCCCCTCTATCTCCACCCCGGCACCCCTCTCTCTCCCCCCCGGCCCCCCTCTCTCTCCACCCCGGCCCCCTCTCTCTCCCCCCCGGCCCCCCTCTCTCTCCCCCCCGGCCCCCTCTCTCTCCCCCCGGCCCCCCTCTCTCTCCCCCCCGGCCCCTCTCTCTCTCCCCCGGCCTCCCCTCTCTCTCTCCCCCAGGCCTCCCTCTCTCTCTCCCCCAGGCCTCCCTCTCTCTCTCCCCGCGGCTTCCCTCTCTCTCTCCCCCTAGCCTCCCTCTCTCTCTCCCCCGGCCTCCCTCTCTCTCCCCCCGGCCCCCCTCTCTCTCCCCCCGGCCCCCCTCTCTCTCCCCCCGGCCCCCCTCTCTCTTTCCCCAGCCCCCCTCTCTCTCCCCCGGCCCCCCTCTCTCTCCCCCAGGCCTCCCTCTCTCTCTCCCCGCGGCCTCCCTCTCTCTCTCCCCCTGGCCTCCCTCTCTCTCTCCCCCGGCCTCCCTCTCTCTCCCCCCGGCCCCCCTCTCTCTCCCCCCGCCCCCCTCTCTCTCCCCCCGGCCCCCCGCTCTCTCCCCCCGGCCCCCCTCTCTCTCCCCCCTGCCACCCTCTCTCTCCCCCAGGCCCCCGTCTCTCTCCCACCGGCCCCCCTCTCTCTCCCCCCGGCCCCCCTCTCTCTCCCCCCGCCCCCCTCTCTCTCCCGCCTGCCACCCTCTCTCTCCCCCAGGCCCCCGTCTCTCTCCCCCCGGCCCCCCCTCTCTCTCCCCCCGGCCCTCCTCTCTCTCCCGGCGGCCCATCTCTCTCTCCCCCCGGCCCCCCTCTCTCTCCCCCCGGCCCCCCTCTCTCTCCCCCCTGCCACCCTCTCTCTCCCCCAGGCCCCCGTCTCTCTCCCCCCGGCCCCCCTCTCTCTCCCCCCGGCGCCCCTCTCTCTCCCCCCGGCCCCCATCTCTCTGCCCCCGGCCCCCCTCTCTCTGCCCCGTCCCCCCTCTCTCTCCCCCCGGCCCCCCTCTCTCTCCCCCAGGCCCCCTCTCTCTCCTGCCGGCCACCCTCTCTCTCCCCCCGGCCCCCCTCTCTCTCCCCCCGGCCCCCCTCTCTCTCCCCCCGGCCCCCCTCTCTCTCCCCCTGGCCCACCTCTCTCTCCCCCCCGGCCCCCTATCTCTCCCCCCGGCCCCCCTCTCTCTCCCCACGGCCCCCCTCTCTCTCCCACGGCCCCCCTCTTTCTCCCCCCGGCCCGCCTCTCTCTCCCCACGGCCCCCCTCTCTCTCCCGCCGGCCCACCTCTCTCTCCCGCCGGCCCCCCTCTCTCTCCCCCCGGCCCCCCTCTCTCTCCCCCCGGCCCCCCTTTCTCTCCCCCCGCCCCCTCTCTCTGCCTCCGGCCCCCCTCTCTCTGCCCCCGGCCCCCCTCTCTCTGCCCCCGACCCCCCTCTCTCTGCCCCCGGCCCCCCTCTCTCTGCCCCCGGCCCCCTCTCTCTGCCCCCGGCCCGCCTCTCTCTGCCCCCGGCCCCCCTCTCTCTGCCCCCGGCCACCCTTTCTCTCCCCCCCGGCCCCCTCTCTCTCCCCCCGGCCCCCCTCTCTCTCTCCCCCAGGCCTCCCTCTCTCTCTCCCCCAGGCCTCCCTCTCTCTCTCCCCCCGGCCCCCCTCTCTCTCCCCCTGCCACCCTCTCTCTCCCCCAGGCCCCCGTCTCTCTCCCCCGGCCCCCCTCTCTCTCCCCCGGCCCCCCTCTCTCTCCACCCGGCCCCCATCTCTCTGCCCCCGGCCCCCCTCTCTCTGCCCCCGGCCCCCCTCTCTCTCTCCCCCAGGCCTCCCTCTCTCTCTCCCCCAGGCCTCCCTCTCTCTCTCCCCGCGGCCTCCCTCTCTCTCTCCCCCGGCCTCCCTCTCTCTCTCTCCCCCAGGCCTCCCTCTCTCTCTTTTCCCTCAGGCCTCCCTCTCTCTCTCCCCCAGGTCTCCCTCTCTCTCTCCCCCAGGCCTCCCTCTCTCTTTCCCCCAGGCCTCCCTCTCTCTCTCCCCCCCGGCCTCCCTCTATCTCTCCCCCCCCGGCCTCCCTCTCTCTCTCCCACCCCGGCCTCCCTCTCTCTCTCCCCCCCCCGGCCTCCCCTCTCTCTCTTCCCCCCCCGGCCTCCCTCTCTCTCTCCCCCACCGGCCTCCCTCTCTCTCTCCCCCCCCGGCATCCCTCTCTCTCTCCCCCTCCGGCCCCCCTATCTCTCCCCCCGGCCCCCCTCTCTCTCCCCCCGGCCCCCCTCTCTCTCCCCACGGCCCCCCTCTCTCTCCCCACGGCCCCCCTCTCTCTCCCCCCGGCCCGCCTCTCTCTCCCCACGGCCCCACTCTCTCTCCCCACGGCCCCCCTCTCTCTCCCCACGGCCCCCCTCTCTCCCCCCACGGCCCCCCTCTCTCCCCCCCGGGACCCCCTCTCTCTCCCCCCCGGACCCCCTCTCTCTCCCCCCCGGCCCCCCTCTCTCTCCCCCCCGGCCCCCCTCTCTCTCCCCCCCGGCCCCCCTCTATCTCCACCCCGGCACCCCTCTCTCTCCCCCCCGGCCCCCCTCTCTCTCCACCCCGGCCCCCCTCTCTCTCCCCCCCGGCCCCCCTCTCTCTCCCCCCCGGCCCCCCTCTCTCTCCCCCCCGGCCCCCCTCTCTCTCCCCCCCGGCCCCTCTCTCTCTCCCTCCGGCCTCCCTCTCTCTCTCCCCCAGGCCTCCCTCTCTCTCTCCCCCAGGCCTCCCTCTCTCTCTCCCCGCGGCCTCCCTCTCTCTCTCCCCCTAGCCTCCCTCTCTCTCTCCCCCCGGCCTCCCTCTCTCTCCCCCCGGCCCCCCTCTCTCTCCCCCCGGCCCCCCTCTCTCTCCCCCCGGCCCCCCTCTCTCTTTCCCCGGCCCCCCTCTCTCTCCCCCCGGCCCCCCTCTCTCTCCCCCAGGCCTCCCTCTCTCTCTCCCCGCGGCCTCCCTCTCTCTCTCCCCCTGGCCTCCCTCTCTCTCTCCCCCCGGCCTCCCTCTCTCTCCCCCCGGCCCCCCTCTCTCTCCCCCCGGCCCCCCCTCTCTCTCCCCCCGGCCCCCCGCTCTCTCCCCCCGGCCCCCCTCTCTCTCCCCCCTGCCACCCTCTCTCTCCCCCAGGCCCCTTCTCTCTCCCACCGGCCCCCCTCTCTCTCCCCCCGGCCCCCCTCTCTCTCCCCCCGGCCCCCCTCTCTCCGCCTGCCACCCTCTCTCTCCCCCAGGCCCCCGTCTCTCTCCCCCCGGCCCCCCTCTCTCTCCCCCGGCCCTCCTCTCTCTCCCGGCGGCCCATCTCTCTCTCCCCCCGGCCCCCCTCTCTCTCCCCCCGCCCCCCTCTCTCTCCCCCCTGCCACCCTCTCTCTCCCCCAGGCCCCCGTCTCTCTCCCCCCGGCCCCCCTCTCTCTCCCCCCGGCCCCTCTCTCTCCCCCCGGCCCCCATCTCTCTGCCCCCGGCCCCCCCTCTCTCTGCCCCCGGCCCCCCTCTCTCTCCCCCCGGCCCCCCTCTCTCTCCCCCCGGCCCCCCTCTCTCTCCTGCCGGCCACCCTCTCTCTCCCCCCGGCCCCCCTCTCTCTCCCCCCGGCCCCCCTCTCTCTCCCCCCGGCCCCCCTCTCTCTCCCCCTGGCCTACCTCTCTCTCCCCCCGGCCCCCCTATCTCTCCCCCCGGCCCCCCCTCTCTCTCCCCCCCGGCCCCCCTCTCTCTCCCCACGGCCCCCCTCTCTCTCCCCACGGCCCCCTTCTCTCTCCCCCCGGCCCGCCTCTCTCTCCCCACGGCCCCCCTCTCTCTCCCGCCGGCCCACCTCTCTCTCCCGCCGGCCCTCCTCTCTCTCCCCCCGGCCCCCTCTCTCTCCCCCCGGCCCCCCTTTCTCTCCCCCCGCCCCCTCTCTCTGCCTCCTGCCCCCCTCTCTCTGCCCCGGCCCCCCTCTCTCTGCCCCCGGCCCCCCTCTCTCTCCCCCCGGCCCCCATCTCTCTGCCCCCGGCCCCCCTCTCTCTGCCCCCGGCCCCCCTCTCTCTCTCCCCCAGGCCTCCCGCTCTCTCTCCCCCAGGCCTCCCTCTCTCTCTCCCCGCGGCCTCCCTCTCTCTCTCCCCCCGGCCTCCCTCTCTCTCTCTCCCCCAGGCCTCCCTCTCTCTCTTTTCCCTCAGGCCTCCCTCTCTCTCTCCCCCAGGTCTCCCTCTCTCTCTCCCCCAGGCCTCCCTCTCTCTTTCCCCCAGGCCTCCCTCTCTCTCTCCCCCCCCGGCCTCCCTCTATCTCTCCCCCCCCGGCCTCCCTCTCTCTCTCTCACCCCGGCCTCCCTCTCTCTCTCCCCCCCCCCGGCCTCCCTCTCTCTCTCCCCCCCCCGGCCTCCCTCTCTCTCTCCCCCACCGGCCTCCCTCTCTCTCTCCCCCCCCGGCATCCCTCTCTCTCTCCCCCCCCTGCCCCCCTATCTCTCCCCCCGGCCCCCCTCTCTCTCCCCCCGGCCCCCCTCTCTCTCCCCACGGCCCCCCTCTCTCTCCCCACGGCCCCCCTCTCTCTCCCCCCGGCCCGCCTCTCTCTCCCCACGGCCCCACTCTCTCTCCCCACGGCCCCCCTCTCTCTCCCCACGGCCCCCCTCTCTCCCCCCACCGGCCCCCTCTCTCCCCCCCGGACCCCCTCTCTCTCCCCCCCGGACCCCCTCTCTCTCCCCCCCGGCCCCCCTCTCTCTCCCCCCCGGCCCCCCTCTCTCTCCCCCCCGGCCCCCCTCTATCTCCACCCCGGCACCCCTCTCTCTCCCCCCGGCCCCCCTCTCTCTCCACCCCGGCCCCCCTCTCTCTCCCCCCCGGCCCCCCTCTCTCTCCCCCCGGCCCCCCTCTCTCTCCCCCCCCGGCCCCCCTCTCTCTCCCCCCGGCCCCTCTCTCTCTCCCCCCGGCCTCCCTCTCTCTCTCCCCCAGGCCTCCCTCTCTCTCTCCCCCAGGCCTCCCTCTCTCTCTCCCCGCGGCCTCCCTCTCTCTCTCCCCCTAGCCTCCCTCTCTCTCTCCCCCCGGCCTCCCTCTCTCTCCCCCCGGCCCCCCTCTCTCTCCCCTCGGCCCCCCTCTCTCTCCCCCCGGCCCCCCTCTCTCTTTCCCCGGCCCACCTCTCTCTCCCCCCGGCCCCCCTCTCTCTCCCCCAGGCCTCCCTCTCTCTCTCCCCGCGGCCTCCCTCTCTCTCTCCCCCTGGCCTCCCTCTCTCTCTCCCCCGGCCTCCCTCTCTCTCCCCCCGGCCACCCCCGCTCTCTCCCCCCGGCCCCCTCTCTCTCCCCCCTGCCACCCTCTCTCTCCCCCAGGCCCCCGTCTCTCTCCCACCGGCCCCCCTCTCTCTCCCCCCGGCCCCCCTCTCTCTCCCCCCGGCCCCCCGCTCTCTCCCCCCGGCCCCCCTCTCTCTCCCCCCTGCCACCCTCTCTCTCCCCCAGGCCCCCGTCTCTCTCCCACCGGCCCCCCTCTCTCTCCCCCCGGCCCCCCTCTCTCTCCCCCCCTGGCCCCCTCTCTCTCCCGACGGCCCCCATCTCTCTCCCCCCGGCCCCCCCTCTCTCTCCCCCCGGCCCCCCTCTCTCTACCCCTGGCACCCCTCTCTCTCCCCCCGGCCCCCCTCTCTCTCCCCCCTGCCACCCTCTCTCTCCCCCAGGCCCCCGTCTCTCTCCCCCCGGCCCCCCGCTCTCTCCCCCCGGCCCCCCTCTCTCTCCCCCCTGCCACCCTCTCTCTCCCCCAGGCCCCCGTCTCTCTCCCACCGGCCCCCCTCTCTCTCCCCCCGGCCCCCCTCTCTCTCCCCCCTGGCCCCCTCTCTCTCCCGACGGCCCCCATCTCTCTCCCCCCGGCCCCCCTCTCTCTCCCCCCGGCCCCCCTCTCTCTACCCCTGGCACCCCTCTCTCTCCCCCCGGCCCCCCTCTCTCTCCCCCCGGCCCCCTCTCTCTCCCCCCAGCCCCCCTCTCTCTCCCCCCGGCCCCCCTCTCTCTCCCCCGGCCCCCCTCTCTCTCCCCCCGGCCCCCCTCTCTCTGCCCCTGGCCCCCCTCTCTCTGCCCCCGGCCCCCCTCTCTCTGCCCCCAGCCCCCCTCTCTCTGCCCCCGGCCCCCCTCTCTCTCCCCCGGCCCCCCCTCTCTCTGCCCCCGGCCCCCCTCTCTCTCCCGCCGGCCCCCCTCTCTCTCCCGCCGTCCCCCCTCTCTCTCCCCCCTGCCCCCCTCTCTCTCCCCCCGCCCCCCCCTCTCTCTCCCCCCGGCCCCCCTCTCTCTCCCCCCGGCTCCCCTCTCTCTCCCCCCGCCGCCCTCTCTCTGCCCCCGGCCCCCCTCTCTCTGCCCCCGGCCCCCCTCTCTCTGCCCCCGGCCCCCCTCTCTCTGCCCCCGGCCCCCCTCTCTCTGCCCCCGGCCCCCTCTCTCTGCCCCCGGCCCCCCTCTCTCTGCCCGCGGCCCGCCTCTCTCTGCCCCCGGCCTCCCTCTCTCTGCCCCCGGCCACCCTCTCTCTCCCCCGGCCACCCTCTCTCTGCCCCCGGACCCCCTCTCTCTCCCCCCTGCCACCCTCTCTCTCCCCCAGGCCCCCGCCTCTCTCTGCCCCCGGCCCCTCCTCTCTCTCCCGGCGGCCCATCTCTCTCTCCCCCCGGCCCCCCTCTCTCTCCCCCCGGCCCCCCTCTCTCTCCCCCCTGCCACCCTCTCTCTCCCCCAGGCCCCCGTCTCTCTCCCACCGGCCCCCCTCTCTCTCCCCCCGGCCCCCCTCTCTCTCCCCCCGGCCCCCATCTCTCTGCCCCCGGCCACCCTCTCTCTGCCCCCGGCCCCCCTCTCTCTCTCCCCCAGGCCTCCTCCTCTCTCTCCCCCCAGGCCTCCCTCTCTCTCCCCCCGGCCCCCCTCTCTCTCCCCCCCGGCCCCCCTCTCTCTCCCCCCCGGCCCCTCTCTCTCTCCCCCCGGCCTCCTCTCTCTCTCCCCCAGGCCTCCCTCTCTCTCTCCCCCAGGCCTCCCTCTCTCTCTCCCCGCGGCCTCCCTCTCTCTCTCCCCCTAGCCTCCCTCTCTCTCTCCCCCCGGCCTCCCTCTCTCTCCCCCCGGCCCCCCTCTCTCTCCCCCCGGCCCCCCTCTCTCTCCCCCCGGCCCCCTCTCTCTTTCCCCGGCCCCCCTCTCTCTCCCCCCGGCCCCCCTCTCTCTCCCCCAGGCCTCCCTCTCTCTCTCCCCGCGGCCTCCCTCTCTCTCTCCCCCTGGCCTCCCTCTCTCTCTCCCCCCGGCCTCCCTCTCTCTCCCCCCGGCCCCCTCTCTCTCCCCCCGGCCCCCCTCTCTCTCCCCCCGGCCCCCCGCTCTCTCCCCCCGGCCCCCCTCTCTCTCCCCCCTGCCACCCTCTCTCTCCCCCAGGCCCCTTCTCTCTCCCACCGGCCCCCCTCTCTCTCCCCCCGGCCCCCCTCTCTCTCCCCCCGGCCCCCCTCTCTCTCCCGCCTGCCACCCTCTCTCTCCCCCAGGCCCCCGTCTCTCTCCCCCCGGCCCCCCTCTCTCTCCCCCCGGCCCTCCTCTCTCTCCCGGCGGCCCATCTCTCTCTCCCCCGGCCCCCCTCTCTCTCCCCCCGCCCCCCTCTCTCTCCCCCCTGCCACCCTCTCTCTCCCCCAGGCCCCCGTCTCTCTCCCCCCGGCCCCCCTCTCTCTCCCCCCGGCCCCCTCTCTCTCCCCCCGGCCCCCATCTCTCTGCCCCCGGCCCCCCTCTCTCTGCCCCCGGCCCCCCTCTCTCTCCCCCCGGCCCCCCTCTCTCTCCCCCCGGCCCCCCTCTCTCTCCTGCCGGCCACCCTCTCTCTCCCCCCGGCCCCCCTCTCTCTCCCCCCGGCCCCCCTCTCTCTCCCCCCGGCCCCCCTCTCTCTCCCCCTGGCCTACCTCTCTCTCCCCCCCGGCCCCCCTATCTCTCCCCCCGGCCCCCCTCTCTCTCCCCCGGCCCCCCTCTCTCTCCCCACGGCCCCCCTCTCTCTCCCCACGGCCCCCTTCTCTCTCCCCCCGGCCCGCCTCTCTCTCCCCACGGCCCCCCTCTCTCTCCCGCCGGCCCACCTCTCTCTCCCGCCGGCCCTCCTCTCTCTCCCCCCGGCCCCCCTCTCTCTCCCCCCGGCCCCCCTTTCTCTCCCCCCGCCCCCTCTCTCTGCCTCCTGCCCCCCTCTCTCTGCCCCCGGCCCCCCTCTCTCTGCCCCCGGCCCCCCTCTCTCTCCCCCGGCCCCCATCTCTCTGCCCCCGGCCCCCCTCTCTCTGCCCCCGGCCCCCCTCTCTCTCTCCCCCAGGCCTCCCGCTCTCTCTCCCCCAGGCCTCCCTCTCTCTCTCCCCGCGGCCTCCCTCTCTCTCTCCCCCCGGCCTCCCTCTCTCTCTCTCCCCCAGGCCTCCCTCTCTCTCTTTTCCCTCAGGCCTCCCTCTCTCTCTCCCCCAGGTCTCCCTCTCTCTCTCCCCCAGGCCTCCCTCTCTCTTTCCCCCAGGCCTCCCTCTCTCTCTCCCCCCCCGGCCTCCCTCTATCTCTCTCCCCCCCCGGCCTCCCTCTCTCTCTCTCACCCCGGCCTCCCTCTCTCTCTCCCCCCCCCGGCCTCCCTCTCTCTCTCCCCCCCCCGGCCTCCCTCTCTCTCTCCCCCACCGGCCTCCCTCTCTCTCTCCCCCCCCGGCATCCCTCTCTCTCTCCCCCCCCTGCCCCCCTATCTCTCCCCCCGGCCCCCCTCTCTCTCCCCCCGGCCCCCCCTCTCTCTCCCCACGGCCCCCCTCTCTCTCCCCACGGCCCCCCTCTCTCTCCCCCGGCCCGCCTCTCTCCCACGGCCCCACTCTCTCTCCCCACGGCCCCCCTCTCTCTCCCCACGGCCCCCCTCTCTCCCCCCACCGGCCCCCTCTCTCCCCCCCGGACCCCCTCTCTCTCCCCCCCGGACCCCCTCTCTCTCCCCCCCGGCCCCCCTCTCTCTCCCCCCCGGCCCCCCTCTCTCTCCCCCCCGGCCCCCCTCTATCTCCACCCCGGCACCCCTCTCTCTCCCCCCGGCCCCCCTCTCTCTCCACCCCGGCCCCCCTCTCTCTCCCCCCCGGCCCCCCTCTCTCTCCCCCCCGGCCCCCCTCTCTCTCCCCCCCCGGCCCCCCTCTCTCTCCCCCCCGGCCCCTCTCTCTCTCCCCCCGGCCTCCCTCTCTCTCTCCCCCAGGCCTCCCTCTCTCTCTCCCCCAGGCCTCCCTCTCTCTCTCCCCGCGGCCTCCCTCTCTCTCTCCCCCCTAGCCTCCCTCTCTCTCTCCCCCCGGCCTCCCTCTCTCTCCCCCCGGCCCCCCTCTCTCTCCCCTCGGCCCCCCTCTCTCTCCCCCCGGCCCCCCTCTCTCTTTCCCCGGCCCACCTCTCTCTCCCCCCGGCCCCCCTCTCTCTCCCCCAGGCCTCCCTCTCTCTCTCCCCGCGGCCTCCCTCTCTCTCTCCCCCTGGCCTCCCTCTCTCTCTCCCCCGGCCTCCCTCTCTCTCCCCCCGGCCCCCCTCTCTCTCCCCCCGGCCCCCCCTCTCTCTCCCCCCGGCCACCCCCGCTCTCTCCCCCCGGCCCCCCTCTCTCTCCCCCCTGCCACCCTCTCTCTCCCCCAGGCCCCCGTCTCTCTCCCACCGGCCCCCCTCTCTCTCCCCCCGGCCCCCCTCTCTCTCCCCCCGGCCCCCGCTCTCTCCCCCCGGCCCCCCTCTCTCTCCCCCCTGGCCCCCTCTCTCTCCCGACGGCCCCCATCTCTCTCCCCCCGGCCCCCCTCTCTCCCCCCGGCCCCCCTCTCTCTACCCTGGCACCCCTCTCTCTCCCCCCGGCCCCCCTCTCTCTCCCCCCTGCCACCCTCTCTCTCCCCAGGCCCCCGTCTCTCTCCCCCGGCCCCCCGCTCTCTCCCCCCGGCCCCCCTCTCTCTCCCCCCTGCCACCCTCTCTCTCCCCCAGGCCCCCGTCTCTCTCCCACCGGCCCCCCTCTCTCTCCCCCCGGCCCCCCTCTCTCTCCCCCCTGGCCCCCTCTCTCTCCCGACGGCCCCCATCTCTCTCCCCCCGGCCCCCCTCTCTCTCCCCCGGCCCCCCTCTCTCTACCCCTGGCACCCCTCTCTCTCCCCCCGGCCCCCCTCTCTCTCCCCCCGGCCCCCCTCTCTCTCCCCCCAGCCCCCCTCTCTCTCCCCCCGGCCCCCTCTCTCTCCCCCGGCCCCCCTCTCTCTCCCCCCGGCCCCCCTCTCTCTGCCCCTGGCCCCCCTCTCTCTGCCCCCGGCCCCCCTCTCTCTGCCCCCAGCCCCCCTCTCTCTGCCCCCGGCCCCCCTCTCTCTCCCCCCGGCCCCCCTCTCTCTGCCCCGGCCCCCTCTCTCTCCCGCCGGCCCCCCTCTCTCTCCCGCCGTCCCCCCTCTCTCTCCCCCCTGCCCCCCTCTCTCTCCCCCCGGCCCCCCTCTCTCTCCCCCCGGCCCCCCTCTCTCTCCCCCCGGCTCCCCTCTCTCTCCCCCCGCCGCCCTCTCTCTGCCCCCGGCCCCCCTCTCTCTGCCCCCGGCCCCCCTCTCTCTGCCCCCGGCCCCCCTCTCTCTGCCCCCGGCCCCCCTCTCTCTGCCCCCGGCCCCCTCTCTCTGCCCCCGGCCCCCCTCTCTCTGCCCGCGGCCCGCCTCTCTCTGCCCCCGGCCTCCCTCTCTCTGCCCCCGGCCACCCTCTCTCTCCCCCCGGCCACCCTCTCTCTGCCCCCGGATCCCCTCTCTCTCCCCCTGCCACCCTCTCTCTCCCCCAGGCCCCCGCCTCTCTCTGCCCCCGGCCCCCTCTCTCTCCCCCCTGCCACCCTCTCTCTCCCCCAGGCCCCCGTCTCTCTCCCACCGGCCCCCCTCTCTCTCCCCCCGGCCCCCCTCTCTCTCCCCCCGGCCCCCATCTCTCTGCCCCCGGCCACCCTCTCTCTGCCCCCGGCCCCCCTCTCTCTCTCCCCCAGGCCTCCCTCTCTCTCTCCCCAGGCCTCCCTCTCTCTCTCCCCGCGGCCTCCCTCTCTCTCTCCCCCCGGCCTCCCTCTCTCTCTCTCCCCCAGGCCTCCCTCTCTCTCTTTTCCCTCAGGCCTCCTTCTCTCTCCCCCAGGTCTCCCTCTCTCTCTCCCCCAGGCCTCCCTCTCTCTTTCCCCCAGGCCTCCCTCTCTCTCTCCCCCCCCGGCCTCCCTCTATCTCTCCCCCCCCGGCCTCCCTCTCTCTCTCCCACCCCGGCCTCCCTCTCTCTCTCCCCCCCCCGGCCTCCCTCTCTCTCTCCCCCCCCCCGGCCTCCCTCTCTCTCTCCCACACCGGCCTCCCTCTCTCTCTCCCCCCCCGGCATCCCTCTCTCTCTCCCCCCCCGACCCCCCTATCTCTCCCCCCGGCCCCCCTCTCTCTCCCCCCGGCCCCCCTCTCTCTCCCCACGGCCCCCCTCTCTCTCCCCACGGCCCCCCTCTCTCTCCCCCCGGCCCGCCTCTCTCTCCCCACGGCCCCACTCTCTCTCCCCACGGCCCCCCTCTCTCTCCCCACGGCCCCCCTCTCTCCCCCCACGGCCCCCCTCTCTCCCCCCCGGACCCCCTCTCTCTCCCCCCCGGACCCCCTCTCTCTCCCCCCGGCCCCCCTCTCTCTCCCCCCCGGCCCCCCTCTCTCTCCCCCCCGGCCCCCCTCTATCTCCACCCCGGCACCCCTCTCTCTCCCCCCCGGCCCCCCTCTCTCTCCACCCCGGCCCCCCTCTCTCTCCCCCCCGGCCCCCCTCTCTCTCCCCCCCGGCCCCCTCTCTCTCCCCCCCGGCCCCCTCTCTCTCCCCCCGGCCCCTCTCTCTCTCCCCCCGGCCTCCCTCTCTCTCTCCCCCAGGCCTCCCTCTCTCTCTCCCCCAGGCCTCCCTCTCTCTCTCCCCGCGGCTTCCCTCTCTCTCTCCCCCTAGCCTCCCTCTCTCTCTCCCCCGGCCTCCCTCTCTCTCCCCCCGGCCCCCCTCTCTCTCCCCCCGGCCCCCCTCTCTCTCCCCCCCGGCCCCCCTCTCTCTTTCCCCAGCCCCCCCTCTCTCTCCCCCCGGCCCCCTCTCTCTCCCCCAGGCCTCCTCTCTCTCTCCCCGCGGCCTCCCTCTCTCTCTCCCCCTGGCCTCCCTCTCTCTCTCCCCCCGGCCTCCCTCTCTCTCCCCCCGGCCCCCCTCTCTCTCCCCCCGGCCCCCCCTCTCTCTCCCCCCGGCCCCCCGCTCTCTCCCCCCGGCCCCCCTCTCTCTCCCCCCTGCCACCCTCTCTCTCCCCCAGGCCCCCGTCTCTCTCCCACCGGCCCCCCTCTCTCTCCCCCCGGCCCCCCTCTCTCTCCCCCCGGCCCCCCTCTCTCTCCCGCCTGCCACCCTCTCTCTCCCCCAGGCCCCCGTCTCTCTCCCCCCGGCCCCCCTCTCTCTCCCCCCGGCCCTCCTCTCTCTCCCGGCGGCCAATCTCTCTCTCCCCCCGGCCCCCCTCTCTCTCCCCCCGGCCCCCCTCTCTCTCCCCCCTGCCACCCTCTCTCTCCCCCAGGCCCCCGTCTCTCTCCCCCCGGCCCCCCTCTCTCTCCCCCCCGGCCCCCCTCTCTCTCCCCCCGGCCCCCATCTCTCTGCCCCCGGCCCCCCTCTCTCTGCCCCCGGCCCCCCTCTCTCTCCCCCCGGCCCCCCTCTCTCTCCCCCAGGCCCCCCTCTCTCTCCTGCCGGCCACCCTCTCTCTCCCCCCGGCCCCCCTCTCTCTCACCCCGGCCCCCCTCTCTCTCCCCCCGGCCCCCCCTCTCTCTCCCCCTGGCCCACCTCTCTCTCCCCCCGGCCCCCTATCTCTCCCCCCGGCCCCCCTCTCTCTCCCCACGGCCCCCCTCTCTCTCCCCACGGCCCCCCTCTTTCTCCCCCCGGCCTGCCTCTCTCTCCCCACGGCCCCCCTCTCTCTCCCGCCGGCCCACCTCTCTCTCCCGCCGGCCCCCCTCTCTCTCCCCCCGGCCCCCCTCTCTCTCCCCCCGGCCCCCCTTTCTCTCCCCCCGCCCCCTCTCTCTGCCTCCGGCCCCCCTCTCTCTGCCCCCGGCCCCCCTCTCTCTGCCCCGGCCCCCCTCTCTCTGCCCCCGGCCCCCCTCTCTCTGCCCCCGGCCCCCCTCTCTCTGCCCCCGGCCCGCCTCTCTCTGCCCCCGGCCCCCCTCTCTCTGCCCCCGGCCACCCTCTCTCTCCCCCCCGGCCCCCCTCTCTCTCCCCCCGGCCCCCCTCTCTCTCTCCCCCAGGCCTCCCTCTCTCTCTCCCCCAGGCCTCCCTCTCTCTCTCCCCCCGGCCCCCTCTCTCTCCCCCCTGCCACCCTCTCTCTCCCCCAGGCCCCCGTCTCTCTCCCCCCGGCCCCCCTCTCTCTCCCCCCGGCCCCCCTCTCTCTCCACCCGGCCCCCATCTCTCTGCCCCCGGCCCCCCTCTCTCTGCCCCCGGCCCCCCTCTCTCTCTCCCCCAGGCCCTCCCTCTCTCTCTCCCCCAGGCCTCCCTCTCTCTCTCTCCCCTCCCGCGGCCTCCCTCTCTCTCTCCCCCCGGCCTCCCTCTCTCTCTCTCCCCCAGGCCTCCCTCTCTCTCTTTTCCCTCAGGCCTCCCTCTCTCTCTCCCCCAGGTCTCCCTCTCTCTCTCCCCCAGGCCTCCCTCTCTCTTTCCCCCAGGCCTCCCTCTCTCTCTCCCCCCCGGCCTCCCTCTATCTCTCCCCCCCCGGCCTCCCTCTCTCTCTCCCACCCCGGCCTCCCTCTCTCTCTCCCCCCCCCGGCCTCCCTCTCTCTCTTCCCCCCCCGGCCTCCCTCTCTCTCTCCCCCACCGGCCTCCCTCTCTCTCTCCCCCCCCGGCATCCCTCTCTCTCTCCCCCTCCGGCCCCCCTATCTCTCCCCCCGGCCCCCCTCTCTCTCCCCCCGGCCCCCCTCTCTCTCCCCACGGCCCCCCTCTCTCTCCCCACGGCCCCCCTCTCTCTCCCCCCGGCCCGCCTCTCTCCCCACGCCCCCTCCTCTCTCCCCCGGCCCGCCTCTCTCTCCCCACGGCCCCACTCTCTCTCCCACGGCCCCCCTCTCTCTCCCCACGGCCCCCCTCTCTCCCCCCACGGCCCCCCTCTCTCCCCCCCGGACCCCCTCTCTCTCCCCCCCGGACCCCCTCTCTCTCCCCCCGGCCCCCCTCTCTCTCCCCCCCGGCCCCCCTCTCTCTCCCCCCGGCCCCCCTCTATCTCCACCCCGGCACCCCTCTCTCTCCCCCCCGGCCCCCCTCTCTCTCCACCCCGGCCCCCCTCTCTTCCCCCCCGGCCCCCCTCTCTCTCCCCCCCGGCCCCCCTCTCTCTCCCCCCCGGCCCCCCTCTCTCTCCCCCCCGGCCCCTCTCTCTCTCCCCCCGGCCTCCCTCTCTCTCTCCCCCAGGCCTCCCTCTCTCTCTCCCCCAGGCCTCCCTCTCTCTCTCCCCGCGGCCTCCCTCTCTCTCTCCCCCTAGCCTCCCTCTCTCTCTCCCCCCGGCCTCCCTCTCTCTCCCCCCGGCCCCCCTCTCTCTCCCCCCGGCCCCCCTCTCTCTCCCCCGGCCCCCCTCTCTCTTTCCCCGGCCCCCTCTCTCTCCCCCCGGCCCCCCTCTCTCTCCCCCAGGCCTCCCTCTCTCTCTCCCCGCGGCCTCCCTCTCTCTCTCCCCCTGGCCTCCCTCTCTCTCTCCCCCCGGCCTCCCTCTCTCTCCCCCCGGCCCCCCTCTCTCTCCCCCCGGCCCCCCTCTCTCTCCCCCCGGCCCCCCGCTCTCTCCCCCCGGCCCCCCTCTCTCTCCCCCCTGCCACCCTCTCTCTCCCCCAGGCCCCTTCTCTCTCCACCGGCCCCCTCTCTCTCCCCCCGGCCCCCCTCTCTCTCCCCCGGCCCCCCTCTCTCTCCCGCCTGCCACCCTCTCTCTCCCCCAGGCCCCCGTCTCTCTCCCCCGGCCCCCCTCTCTCTCCCCCCGGCCCTCCTCTCTCTCCCGGCGGCCCATCTCTCTCTCCCCCCGGCCCCCTCTCTCTCCCCCCGGCCCCCCTCTCTCTCCCCCCCGGCCCCCCTCTCTCTCCCCCCCGGCCCCTCTCTCTCTCCCCCCGGCCTCCCTCTCTCTCTCCCCCAGGCCTCCCTCTCTCTCTCCCCCAGGCCTCCCTCTCTCTCTCCCCGCGGCCTCCCTCTCTCTCTCCCCTAGCCTCCCTCTCTCTCTCCCCCCGGCCTCCCTCTCTCTCCCCCCGGCCCCCCTCTCTCTCCCCCCGGCCCCCCTCTCTCTCCCCCCGGCCCCCCTCTCTCTTTCCCCGGCCCCCCTCTCTCTCCCCCCGGCCCCCCTCTCTCTCCCCCAGGCCTCCCTCTCTCTCTCCCCGCGGCCTCCCTCTCTCTCTCCCCCTGGCCTCCCTCTCTCTCTCCCCCCGGCCTCCCTCTCTCTCCCCCCGGCCCCCCTCTCTCTCCCCCCGGCCCCCCTCTCTCTCCCCCCGGCCCCCGCTCTCTCCCCCCGGCCCCCCTCTCTCTCCCCCCTGCCACCCTCTCTCTCCCCCAGGCCCCTTCTCTCTCCCACCGGCCCCCCTCTCTCTCCCCCGGCCCCCCTCTCTCTCCCCCCGGCCCCCCTCTCTCTCCCGCCTGCCACCCTCTCTCTCCCCCAGGCCCCCGTCTCTCTCCCCCCGGCCCCCCTCTCTCTCCCCCCGGCCCTCCTCTCTCTCCCGGCGGCCCATCTCTCTCTCCCCCGGCCCCCCTCTCTCTCCCCCCGGCCCCCCTCTCTCTCCCCCCTGCCACCCTCTCTCTCCCCCAGGCCCCCGTCTCTCTCCCCCCGGCCCCCCTCTCTCTCCCCCCGGCCCCCTCTCTCTCCCCCGGCCCCCATCTCTCTGCCCCCGGCCCCCCTCTCTCTGCCCCCGGCCCCCCTCTCTCTCCCCCCGGCCCCCCTCTCTCTCCCCCCGGCCCCCCTCTCTCTCCTGCCGGCCACCCTCTCTCTCCCCCCGGCCCCCCTCTCTCTCCCCCTGGCCTACCTCTCTCTCCCCCCCGGCCCCCCTATCTCTCCCCCCGGCCCCCCTCTCTCTCCCCCTGGCCTACCTCTCTCTCCCCCCCGGCCCCCCTATCTCTCCCCCCGGCCCCCCTCTCTCTCCCCCCTTCCCCCCTCTCTCTCCCCACGGCCCCCCTCTCTCTCCCCACGGCCCCCTTCTCTCTCCCCCCGGCCCGCCTCTCTCTCCCCACGGCCCCCCTCTCTCTCCCGCCGGCCCACCTCTCTCTCCCGCCGGCCGCCCTCTCTCTCCCCCCGGCCCCCCTCTCTCTCCCCCCGGCCCCCCTTTCTCTCCCCCGCCCCCTCTCTCTGCCTCCTGCCCCCCTCTCTCTGCCCCCGGCCCCCCTCTCTCTGCCCCCGGCCACCCTCTCTCTGCCCCCGGCCCCCCTCTCTCTGCCCCCAGCCCCCCTCTCTGCCCCCGGCCCGCCTCTCTCTGCCCCCGGCCCCCTCTCTCTGCCCCCGGCCACCCTCTCTCTCCCCCCCGGCCCCCCTCTCTCTCCCCCCCGGCCTCCCTCTCTCTCCCCCCGGCCCCCCTCTCTCTCTCCCCCAGGCCTCCCTCTCTCTCTCCCCCAGGCCTCCCTCTCTCTCTCCCCGCGGCCTCCCTCTCTCTCTCCCCCCGGCCTCCCTCTCTCTCTCTCCCCCCGGCCCCCGCTCTCTCCCCCCGGCCCCCCTCTCTCTCCCCCCTGCCACCCTCTCTCTCCCCCAGGCCCCCGTCTCTCTCCCACCGGCCCCCCTCTCTCTCCCCCCGGCCCCCCTCTCTCTCCCCCCGGCCCCCTCTCTCTCCCGCCTGCCACCCTCTCTCTCCCCCAGGCCCCCGTCTCTCTCCCCCCGGCCCCCCTCTCTCTCCCCCCGGCCCTCCTCTCTCTCCCGGCGGCCCATCTCTCTCTCCCCCCGGCCCCCCTCTCTCTCCCCTCGGCCCCCCTCTCTCTCCCCCCTGCCACCCTCTCTCTCCCCCAGGCCCCCGTCTCTCTCCCCCCGGCCCCCCTCTCTCTCCCCCCGGCCCCCCTCTCTCTCCCCCCGGCCCCCATCTCTCTGCCCCTGGCCCCCCTCTCTCTGCCCCCGGCCCCCCTCTCTCTCCCCCCGGCCCCCCTCTCTCTCCCCCCGGCCCCCCTCTCTCTCCTGCCGGCCCCCCTCTCTCTCCCCCCGGCCCCCCTCTCTCTCCCCCCGGCCCCCCTCTCTCTCCCCCCGGCCCCCCTCTCTCTCCCCCTGGCCCACCTCTCTCTCCCCCCCGGCCCCCTTATCTCTCCCCCCGGCCCCCCTCTCTCTCCCCCCGGCCCCCCTCTCTCTCCCTACGGCCCCCCTCTCTCTCCCCCCGGCCCCCCTCTCTCTCCCCCTGGCCCACCTCTCTCTCCCCCACGGCCCCCCTCTCTCTCCCCACGGCCCCCCTCTCTCTCCCCCCGGCCCGCCTCTCTCTCCCTACGGCCCCCCTCTCTCTCCCCCCGGCCCCCCTTTCTCTCCCCCCGCCCCCTCTCTCTGCCTCCGGCCCCCCTCTCTCTCCCCCTGGCCCACCTCTCTCTCCCCCCCGGCCCCCCTATCTCTCCCCCCGGCCCCCCTCTCTCTCCCCCCGGCCCCCCTCCTCTCTCCCCACGGCCCCCCTCTCTCTCCCCACGGCCCCCCTCTCTCTCCCCCCGGCCCGCCTCTCTCTCCCTACGGCCCCCCCTCTCTCTCCCCCCGGCCCCCCTTTCTCTCCCCCCGCCCCCTCTCTCTGCCTCCGGCCCCCCTCTCTCTGCCCCCGGCCCCCCTCTCTCTGCCCCCGGCCCCCCTCTCTCTGCCCCCGGCCCCCCTCTCTCTGCCCCCGGCCCCCCTCTCTCTGCCCCCGGCCCGCCTCTCTCTGCACCCGGCCCCCCTCTTTCTGCCCCCGGCCACCCTCTCTCTCCCCCCGGCCCCCCTCTCTCTCCCCCCCCGCCCCCCTCTCTCTCCCCCCGGCCCCCCTCTCTCTCTCCCCCAGGCCTCCCTCTCTCTCTCCCCCAGGCCTCCCTCTCTCTCTCCCCGCGGCCTCCCTCTCTCTCTCCCCCCGGCCTCCCTCTCTCTCTCTCCCCCAGGTCTCCCTCTCTCTCTCCCCCAGGCCTCCCTCTCTCTTTCCCCCAGGCCTCCCTCTCTCTCTCCCCCCCCCGGCCTCCCTCTATCTCTCCCCCCCCGGCCTCCCTCTCTCTCTCCCACCCCGGCCTCCCTCTCTCTCTCCCCCCCCCCGGCCTCCCTCTCTCTCTCCCCCCCCCGGCCTCCATCTCTCTCTCCCCCACCGGCCTCCCTCTCTCTCTCCCCCCCCGGCATCCCTCTCTCTCTCCCCCCCCGGCCCCCTATCTCTCCCCCCGGCCCCCCTCTCTCTCCCCCCGGCCCCCCTCTCTCTCCCCACGGCCCCCCTTCTCTCTCCCACGGCCCCCCTCTCTCTCCCCCCGGCCCGCCTCTCTCTCCCCACGGCCCCACTCTCTCTCCCCACGGCCCCCCTCTCTCTCCCCACGGCCCCCCTCTCTCCCCCCACGGCCCCCCTCTCTCCCCCCCGGACCCCCTCTCTCTCCCCCCGGACCCCCCCTCTCTCCCCCCCGGCCCCCCTCTCTCTCCCCCCCGGCCCCCCTCTCTCTCCCCCCCGGCCCCCCTCTATCTCCCCCCCGGCACCCCTCTCTCTCCCCCCGGCCCCCCTCTCTCTCCACCCCGGCCCCCCTCTCTCTCCCCCCCGGCCCCCCTCTCTCTCCCCCCCGGCCCCCCTCTCTCTCCCCCCCGGCCCCCCTCTCTCTCCCCCCCGGCCCCTCTCTCTCTCCCCCCGGCCTCCCCCTCTCTCTCTCCCCAGGCCCCTGTCTCTCTCCCACCGGCCCCCCTCTCTCTCCCCCCGGCCCCCCTCTCTCTCCCCCGGCCCCCCTCTCTCTGCCCCCGGCCCCCCTCTCTCTCCCGCCGGCCCCCCTCTCTCTCCCCCCCGGCCCCTCTCTCTCTCCCCCCGGCCTCCCCCTCTCTCTCTCCCCCAGGCCCCTGTCTCTCTCCCACCGGCCCCCCTCTCTCTCCCCCCGGCCCCCCTCTCTCTCCCCCCGGCCCCCCTCTCTCTCCCCCGGCCCCCCTCTCTCTCCCCCCGGCCCCCCTCTCTCTCCCCCCGGCCCCCCTCTCTCTCCCCCCGGCCCCCCTCTCTCTCCCCCCGGCCCACCTCTCTCTCCCCCCGTCCCCCCTATCTCTCCCCCCGGCCCCCCCTCTCTCTCCCCCCGGCCCACCTCTCTCTCCCCCCCGTCCCCCCTATCTCTCCCCCCGGCCCCCCTCTCTCTCCCCCCGGCCCCCTCTCTCTCCCCCCGGCCCCCCTCTCTCTCCCCCCGGCCCCCTCTCTCTCCCCCCGGCCCACCTCTCTCTCCCCCCCGGCCCCCCTCTCTCTCCCCCCGGCCCCCCTCTCTCTCCCCCTGGCCCCCCTCTCTCTCCCCCCGGCCCCCCTCTCTCTCCCCCCGGCCCCCCTCTCTCTCCCCCCGGCCCACCTCTCTCTCCCCCCCGTCCCCCCTATCTCTCCCCCCGGCCCCCCTCTCTCTCCCCCCGGCCCACCTCTCTCTCCCCCCCGTCCCCCCTATCTCTCCCCCCGGCCCCCCTCTCTCTCCCCCCGGCCCCCCTCTCTCTCCCCCGGCCCCCCTCTCTCTCCCCCCGGCCCCCTCTCTCTCCCCCCGGCCCACCTCTCTCTCCCCCCCGGCCCCCCTATCTCTCCCCCGGCCCCCTCTCTCTCCCCCGGCCTCCCTCTCTCTCTCCCCCAGGCCTCCCTCTCTCTCTTCCCCAGGCCTCCCTCTCTCTCTCCCCGCGGCCTCCCTCTATCTCTCCCCTGGCCTCCCTCTCTCTCTCCCCCCGGCCTCCCTCTCTCTCCCCCCCGGCCCCCCTCTCTCTCCCCCCGGCCCTCCTCTCTCCCCCGGCCCCCTTCTCTCTCCCCCCGGCCACCCTCTCTCTCCCCCCGGCCATCCTCTCTCTGCCCCCGGCCCCCCTCTCTCTGCCCCCGGCCCCCCTCTCTCTGCCCCCGGCCCCCCTCTCTCTGCCCCAGGCCCCCCTCTCTCTCCCCCCGGCCCCCCTCTCTCTCCCGCCGGCCCCCTCTCTCTCCCGCCGGCCCCCCTCTCTCTCCCCCGGCCCTCCTCTCTCTCCCGGCGGCCCCCCTCTCTCTCCCCCCGGCCCCCTCTCTCTCCCCCCGGCCCCCCCCGGCCCCCCTCTCTCTCCCCCCGGCCCCCCTCTCTCTCCCGCCTGCCACCCTCTCTCTCCCCCAGGCCCCCGTCTCTCTCCCCCCGGCCCCCCTCTCTCTCCCCCCGGCCCCCCTCTCTCTCCCCCCGGCCCCCATCTCTCTGCCCCCGGCCCCCCTCTCTCTGCCCCCGGCCCCCCTCTCTCTCCCCCCGGCCCCCCTCTCTCTCCCCCCGGCCCCCCTCTCTCTCCTGCCGGCCTCCCTCTCTCTCCCCCCGGCCCCCCTCTCTCTCACCCCGGCCCCCCTCTCTCTCCCCCTGGCCCACCTCTCTCTCCCCCCCGGCCCCCCTATCTCTCCCCCGGCCCCCCTTTCTCTCTCCCCCGGCCCCCCTCTCTCTCCCCACGGCCCCCCTCTCTCTCCCCACGGCCCCCCTCTCTCTCCCCACGGCCCCCCTCTCTCTCCCCCCGGCCCGCCTCTCTCTCCCCACGGCCCCCCTCTCTCTCCCGCCGGCCCACCTCTCTCTCCCACCGGCCCCCCTCTCTCTCCCGCCGGCCCACCTCTCTCTCCCACCGGCCCCCCTCTCTCTCCCCCCGGCCCCCCCTCTCTCTCCCCCCGGCCCGCCTTTCTCTCCCCCCCGGCCCCTCTCTCTTTCCCCCCGGCCTCCCCCTCTCTCTCTCCCCCAGGCCCCTGTCTCTCTCCCACCGGCCCCCCTCTCTCTCCCCCCGGCCCCCCTCTCTCTCCCCCCGGCCCCCCTCTCTCTGCCCCCGGCCCCCCTCTCTCTCCCGCCGGCCCCCCTCTCTCTCCCCCCCGGCCCCTCTCTCTCTCCCCCCGGCCTCCCCCTCTCTCTCTCCCCCAGGCCCCTGTCTCTCTCCCACCGGCCCCCCTCTCTCTCCCCCCGGCCCCCCTCTCTCTCCCCCCGGCCCCCCTCTCTCTGCCCCCGGCCCCCCTCTCTCCCCCCGGCCCCCTCTCTCTCCCCCCGGCCCCCTCTCTCTCCTGCCGGCCACCCTCTCTCTCCCCCGGCCCCCCTCTCTCTCCCCCCGGCCCCCCTCTCCTCTCCCCCCGGCCCCCCTCTCTCTCCCCCTGGCCCACCTCTCTCTCCCCCCCGGCCCCCCTATCTCTCCCCCCGGCCCCCCTCTCTCTCCCCCCGGCCCCCCTCTCTCTCCCCACGGCCCCCCTCTCTCTCCCCACGGCCCCCCTCTCTCTCCCCCCGGCCCGCCTCTCTCTCCCCACGGCCCCCCTCTCTCTCCCGCCGGCCCACCTCTCTCTCCCGCCGGCCCCCCTCTCTCTCCCCCCGGCCCCCCTCTCTCTCCCCCGGCCCCCCTTTCTCTCCCCCCGCCCCCTCTCTCTGTCTCCGGCCCCCCTCTCTCTGCCCCCGGCCCCCCTCTCTCTGCCCCCGGCCACCTCTGCCCCCGGCCCCCCTCTCTCTGCCCCCGGCCCGCCTCTCTCTGCCCCCGGCCCCCCTCTCTCTGCCCCCGGCCACCCTCTCTCTCCCCCCCGGGCCCCCCTCTCTCTCCCCCCGGCCCCCCTCTCTCTCCCCCCGGGCCCCCTCTCTCTCTCCCCCAGGCCTCCCTCTCTCTCTCCCCCAGGCCTCCCTCTCTCTCTCCCAGCGGCCTCCCTCTCTCTCTCCCCCGGCCTCCCTCTCTCTCTCTCTCCCCGGCCCCCCGCTCTCTCCCCCCGGCCCCCCTCTCTCTCCCCCCTGCCACCCTCTCTCTCCCCCAGGCCCCCGTCTCTCTCCCACCGGCCCCCCTCTCTCTCCCCCCGGCCCCCCTCTCTCTCCCCCCGGCCCCCCTCTCTCTCCCGCCTGCCACCCTCTCTCTCCCCCAGGCCCCCGTCTCTCTCCCCCCGGCCCCCCTCTCTCTCCCCCCGGCCCTCCTCTCTCTCCCGGCGGCCCATCTCTCTCTCCCCCCGGCCCCCCTCTCTCTCCCCCGGCCCCCCTCTCTCTCCCCCCTGCCACCCTCTCTCTCCCCCAGGCCCCCGTCTCTCTCCCCCGGCCCCCCTCTCTCTCCCCCCGGCCCCCCTCTCTCTCCCCCCGGCCCCCATCTCTCTGCCCCCGGCCCCCCTCTCTCTGCCCCCGGCCCCCCTCTCTCTCCCCCCGGCCCCCCTCTCTCTCCCCCCAGCCCCCCTCTCTCTCCTGCCGGCCCCCCTCTCTCTCCCCCCGGCCCCCCTCTCTCTCCTGCCGGCCCCCCTCTCTCTCCCCCGGCCCCCCTCTCTCTCCCCCTGGCCCACCTCTCTCTCCCCCCCGGCCCCCCTATCTCTCCCCCCGGCCCCCCTCTCTCTCCCCCCGGCCCCCCTCTCTCTCCCCACGGCCCCCCTCTCTCTCCCCACGGCCCCCCTCTCTCTCCCCCCGGCCCCCCTTTCTCTCCCCCCGCCCCCTCTCTCTGCCTCCGGCCCCCCTCTCTCTGCCCCCGGCCCCCCTCTCTCTGCCCCCGGCCCCCCTCTCTCTGCCCCCGGCCCCCCTCTCTCTGCCCCCGGCCCCCCTCTCTCTGCCCCCGGCCCGCCTCTCTCTGCACCCGGCCCCCCTCTCTCTGCCCCCGGCCACCCTCTCTCTCCCCCCCGGCCCCCTCTCTCTCCCCCCCGCCCCCCTCTCTCTCCCCCCGGCCCCCCTCTCTCTCTCCCCCAGGCCTCCCTCTCTCTCTCCCCCAGGCCTCCTTCTCTCTCTCCCCGCGGCCTCCCTCTCTCTCTCCCCCCGGCCTCTCTCTCTCTCTCTCCCCCAGGCCTCCCTCTCTCTCTTTTCCCTCAGGCCTCCCTCTCTCTCTCCCCCAGGTCTCCCTCTCTCTCTCCCCCAGGCCTCCCTCTCTCTTTCCCCCAGGCCTCCCTCTCTCTCTCCTCCCCCGGCCTCCCTCTATCTCTCCCCCCCCGGCCTCCCTCTCTCTCTCCCACCCCGGCCTCCCTCTCTCTCTCCCCCCCCCCGGCCTCCCTCTCTCTCTCCCCCCCCCGGCCTCCCTCTCTCTCTCCCCCACCGGCCTCCCTCTCTCTCTCCCCCCCGGCATCCCTCTCTCTCTCCCCCCCGGCCCCCCTATGTCTCCCCCCGGCCCCCCTCTCTCTCCCCCCGGCCCCCCTCTCTCTTCCCACGGCCCCCCTCTCTCTCCCCACGGCCCCCCTCTCTCTCCCCCCGGCCCGCCTCTCTCTCCCCACGGCCCCACTCTCTCTCCCCACGGCCCCCCTCTCTCTCCCCACGGCCCCCCTCTCTCCCCCCACGGCCCCCTCTCTCCCCCCGGACCCCCTCTCTCTCCCCCCCGGACCCCCTCTCTCTCCCCCCGGCCCCCCCTCTCTCCCCCCCGGCCCCCCTCTCTCTCCCCCCCGGCCCCCCTCTATCTCCCCCCCGGCACCCCTCTCTCTCCCCCCCGGCCCCCCTCTCTCTCCACCCCGGCCCCCCTCTCTCTCCCCCCCGGCCCCCTCTCTCTCCCCCCCCGGCCCCCCTCTCTCTCCCCCCGGCCCCCCTCTCTCTCCCCCCGGCCCCTCTCTCTCTCCCCCCGGCCTCCCCCTCTCTCTCTCCCCCAGGCCCCTGTCTCTATCCCACCGGCCCCCCTCTCTCTCCCCCCGGCCCCCCTCTCTCTCCCCCCGGCCCCCCTCTCTCTGCCCCCGGCCCCCCTCTCTCTCCCGCCGGCCCCCCTCTCTCTCCCCCCCGGCCCCCTCTCTCTCTCCCCCCGGCCTCCCCCTCTCTCTCTCCCCCAGGCCCCTGTCTCTCTCCCACCGGCCCCCCTCTCTCTCCCCCCGGCCCCCCTCTCTCTCCCCCCGGCCCCCCTCTCTCTCCCCCCGGCCCCCCTCTCTCTCCCGCCGGCCCCCCTCTCTCTCCCCCCGGCCCCCCTCTCTCTCCCCCGGCCCCCTCTCTCTCCCCCCGGCCCCCCTCTCTCTCCCCCCGGCCCCCCTCTCTCTCCCCCCGGCCCACCTCTCTCTCCCCCCCGTCCCCCCTATCTCTCCCCCCGGCCCCCCTCTCTCCCCCCGGCCCCCCTCTCTCTCCCCCCGGCCCCCCTCTCTCTCCCCCCGGCCCCCCTCTCTCTCCCCCCGGCCCCCTCTCTCTCCCCCCGGCCCACCTCTCTCTCCCCCCCGGCCCCCCTATCTCTCCCCCCGGCCCCCCTCTCTCTCCCCCCCGGCCCCTCTCTCTCTCCCCCCGGCCTCCCCCTCTCTCTCTCCCCCAGGCCCCTGTCTCTATCCCACCGGCCCCCCTCTCTCTCCCCCCCGGCCCCCCTCTCTCTCCCCCCGGCCCCCCTCTCTCTGCCCCCGGCCCCCCTCTCTCTCCCGCCGGCCCCCCTCTCTCTCCCCCCCGGCCCCTCTCTCTCTCCCCCCGGCCTCCCCCTCTCTCTCTCCCCCAGGCCCCTGTCTCTCTCCCACCGGCCCCCCTCTCTCTCCCCCCGGCCCCCCTCTCTCTCCCCCCGGCCCCCCTCTCTCTCCCCCCGGCCCCCCTCTCTCTCCCCGCCGGCCCCCCTCTCTCTCCCCCCGGCCCCCCTCTCTCTCCCCCCGGCCCCCCTCTCTCTCCCCCCGGCCCCCCTCTCTCTCCCCCCGGCCCCCCCTCTCTCTCCCCCCGGCCCACCTCTCTCTCCCCCCCGTCCCCCTATCTCTCCCCCCGGCCCCCCTCTCTCCCCCGGCCCCCCTCTCTCTCCCCCCGGCCCCCCTCTCTCTCCCCCCGGCCCCCCTCTCTCTCCCCCCGGCCCCCTCTCTCTCCCCCCGGCCCACCTCTCTCTCCCCCCCGGCCCCCCTATCTCTCCCCCCGGCCCCCTCTCTCTCCCCCCGGCCTCCCTCTCTCTCTCCCCCAGGCCTCCCTCTCTCTCTTCCCCAGGCCTCCCTCTCTCTCTCCCCGCGGCCTCCCTCTATCTCTCCCCCTGGCCTCCCTCTCTCTCTCCCCCCGGCCTCCCTCTCTCTCCCCCCGGCCCCCCTCTCTCTCCCCCGGCCCTCCTCTCTCCCCCGGCCCCCTTCTCTCTCCCCCCGGCCACCCTCTCTCTCCCCCGGCCCCCCTCTCTCTCCCCCCCGGCCCCCCTCTCTCTCCCCCCCGGCCCCTCTCTCTCTCCCCCCGGCCTCCCCCTCTCTCTCTCCCCCAGGCCCCTGTCTCTATCCCATCGGCCCCCTCTCTCTCCCCCCGGCCCCCCTCTCTCTCCCCCCGGCCCCCCTCTCTCTGCCCCCGGCCCCCTCTCTCTCCCGCCGGCCCCCCTCTCTCTCCCCCCGGCCCCTCTCTCTCTCCCCCCGGCCTCCCCCTCTCTCTCTCCCCCAGGCCCCTGTCTCTCTCCCACCGGCCCCCCTCTCTCTCCCCCCGGCCCCCCTCTCTCTCCCCCGGCCCCCCTCTCTCTCCCCCCGGCCCCCCTCTCTCTCCCCCGGCCCCCCTCTCTCTCCCGCCGGCCCCCCTCTCTCTCCCCCCGGCCCCCCTCTCTCTCCCCCCGGCCCCCCTCTCTCTCCCCCCGGCCCCCCTCTCTCTCCCCCCGGCCCCCCTCTCTCTCCCCCCGGCCCACCTCTCTCTCCCCCCCGTCCCCCCTATCTCTCCCCCCGGCCCCCCTCTCTCCCCCCGGCCCCCCTCTCTCTCCCCCCGGCCCCCTCTCTCTCCCCCCGGCCCCCCTCTCTCTCCCCCCGGCCCCCTCTCTCTCCCCCCGGCCCACCTCTCTCTCCCCCGGCCCCCCTATCTCTCCCCCCGGCCCCCCTCTCTCTCCCCCGGCCTCCCTCTCTCTCTCCCCCAGGCCTCCCTCTCTCTCTTCCCCAGGCCTCCCTCTCTCTCTCCCCGCGGCCTCCCTCTATCTCTCCCCCCTGGCCTCCCTCTCTCTCTCCCCCCGGCCTCCCTCTCTCTCCCCCCGGCCCCCCTCTCTCTCCCCCCGGCCCTCTCTCTCCCCGGCCCCCTTCTCTCTCCCCCCGGCCACCCTCTCTCTCCCCCCGGCCACCCTCTCTCTGCCCCCGGCCCCCCTCTCTCTGCCCCCGGCCCCCCTCTCTCTGCCCCCGGCCCCCCTCTCTCTGCCCCAGGCCCCCCTCTCTCTCCCCCCGGCCCCCCTCTCTCTCCCGCCGGCCCCCCTCTCTCTCCCGCCGGCCCCCCTCTCTCTCCCCCCGGCCCTCCTCTCTCTCCCGGCGGCCCCCCTCTCTCTCCCCCCGGCCCCCTCTCTCTCCCCCGGCCCCCCTCTCTCTCCCGCCTGCCACCCTCTCTCTCCCCCAGGCCCCCGTCTCTCTCCCACCGGCCCCCCTCTCTCTCCCCCCGGCCCTCCTCTCTCTCCCGGCGGCCCATCTCTCTCTCCCCCCGGCCCCCCTCTCTCTCCCCCCGGCCCCCCTCTCTCTCCCCCCTGCCACCCTCTCTCTCCCCCAGGCCCCCGTCTCTCTCCCCCCGGCCCCCCTCTCTCTCCCCCCGGCCCCCCTCTCTCTCCCCCGGCCCCCATCTCTCTGCCCCGGCCCCCCTCTCTCTGCCCCCGGCCCCCCTCTCTCTCCCCCCGGCCCCCCTCTCTCTCCCCCCGGCCCCCCTCTCTCTCCTGCCGGCCCCCCTCTCTCTCCCCCCGGCCCCCCTCTCTCTCCCCCCGGCCCCCCTCTCTCTCCCCCTGGCCCACCTCTCTCTCCCCCCCGGCCCCCCTATCTCTCCCCCCGGCCCCCCTCTCTCTCCCCCCGGCCCCCCTCTCTCTCCCCACGGCCCCCCTCTCTCTCCCCACGGCCCCCCTCTCTCTCCCCACGGCCCCCCTCTCTCTCCCCCCGGCCCGCCTCTCTCTCCCCACGGCCCCCCTCTCTCTCCCGCCGGCCCACCTCTCTCTCCCACCGGCCCCCCTCTCTCTCCCCCCGGCCCCCCTCTCTCTCACCCCGGCCCGCCTTTCTCTCCCCCCCGGCCCCTCTCTCTCTCCCCCCGGCCTCCCCCTCTCTCTCTCCCCAGTCCCCTGTCTCTCTCCCACCGGCCCCCCCTCTCTCCCCCCCGGCCCCCCTCTCTCTCCCCCCGGCCCCCCTCTCTCTGCCCCCTGCCACCCTCTCTCTCCCCCAGGCCCCCGTCTCTCTCCCCCCGGCCCCCCTCTCCTCTCCCCCCGGCCCCCCTCTCTCTCCCCCCGGCCCCCATCTCTCTGCCCCCGGCCCCCCTCTCTCTGCCCCCCGACCCCCCTCTCTCTCCCCCCGGCCCCCCTCTCTCTCCCCCCGGCCCCCCTCTCTCTCCTGCCGGCCCCCCTCTCTCTCCCCCCGGCCCCCTCTCTCTCCCCCCGGCCCCCCTCTCTCTCCCCCTGGCCCACCTCTCTCTCCCCCCCGGCCCCCCTATCTCTCCCCCCCGGCCCCCCTCTCTCTCCCCCCGGCCCCCCTCTCTCTCCCCACGGCCCCCCTCTCTCTCCCCACGGCCCCCCTCTCTCTCCCCACGGCCCCCCTCTCTCTCCCCCCGGCCCGCCTCTCTCTCCCCACGGCCCCCCTCTCTCTCCCGCCGGCCCACCTCTCTCTCCCACCGGCCCCCCTCTCTCTCCCCCCGGCCCCCCTCTCTCTCACCCCGGCCCGCCTTTCTCTCCCCCCCGGCCCCTCTCTCTCTCCCCCCGGCCTCCCCCTCTCTCTCTCCCCCAGGCCCCTGTCTCTCTCCCACCGGCCCCCCTCTCTCTCCCCCCGGCCCCCCTCTCTCTCCCCCCGGCCCCCCTCTCTCTGCCCCCGGCCCCCCTCTCTCTCCCGCCGGCCCCCCTCTCTCTCCCCCCCGGCCCCTCTATCTCTCCCCCCGGCCTCCCCCTCTCTCTCTCCCCCAGGCCCCTGTCTCTCTCCCACCGGCCCCCCTCTCTCTCCCCGGCCCCCCTCTCTCTCCCCCCGGCCCCCTCTCTCTCCCCCCGGCCCCCCTCTCTCTCCCGCCGGCCCCGCTCTCTCTCCCCCCGGCCCCCCTCTCTCTCCCCCCGGCCCCCCTCTCTCTCCCACCGGCCCCCCTCTCTCTCCCCGGCCCCCCTCTCTCTCCCCCGGCCCCCCTCTCTCTCCCCCCGGCCCCCCTCTCTCTCCCGCCGGCCCCGCTCTCTCTCCCCCCGGCCCCCCTCTCTCTCCCCCCGGCCCCCCTCTCTCTCCCCCCGGCCCCCCTCTCTCTCCCCCAGGCCTCCCTCTCTCTCTCCCCGCGGCCTCCCTCTCTCTCTCCCCCCGGCCTCCCTCTCTCTCTCTCCCCCAGGCCTCCCTCTCTCTCTTTTCCCTCAGGCCTCCCTCTCTCTCTCCCCCAGGTCTCCCTCTCTCTCTCCCCCAGGCGTCCCTCTCTCTTTCCCCCAGGCCTCCCTCTCTCTCTCCCCCCCCCGGCCTCCCTCTATCTCTCCCCCCCCGGCCTCCCTCTCTCTCTCCCACCCCGGCCTCCCTCTCTCTCTCCCCCCCCCCCGGCCTCCCTCTCTCTCTCCCCCCCCCGGCCTCCCTCTCTCTCTCTCTCCCCCACCGGCCTCCCTCTCTCTCTCCCCCCCGGCATCCCTCTCTCTCTCCCCCCCGGCCCCCCTATGTCTCCCCCCGGCCCCCCTCTCTCTCCCCCCGGCCCCCCTCTCTCTCCCCACGGCCCCCTCTCTCTCCCCACGGCCCCCTCTCTCTCCCCCCGGCCCGCCTCTCTCTCCCCCACGGCCCCACTCTCTCTCCCCACGGCCCCCCTCTCTCTCCCCACGGCCCCCCTCTCTCCCCCCACGGCCCCCCTCTCTCCCCCCCGGACCCCCTCTCTCTCCCCCCCGGACCCCCTCTCTCTCCCCCCCGGCCCCCCTCTCTCTCCCCCCGGCCCCCCTCTCTCTCCCCCCCGGCCCCCCTCTATCTCCCCCCCGGCACCCCTCTCTCTCCCCCCCGGCCCCCCTCTCTCTCCACCCCGGCCCCCCTCTCTCTTCCCCCCGGCCCCCCTCTCTCTCCCCCCCCGGCCCCCCTCTCTCTCCCCCCCGCCCCCCCTCTCTCTCCCCCCCGGCCCCTCTCTCTCTCCCCCCGGCCTCCCCCTCTCTCTCTCCCCCAGGCCCCTGTCTCTATCCCACCGGCCCCCCTCTCTCTCCCCCCGGCCCCCCTCTCTCTCCCCCCGGCCCCCCTCTCTCTGCCCCCGGCCCCCCTCTCTCTCCCGCCGGCCCCCCTCTCTCTCCCCCCCGGCCCCCTCTCTCTCTCCCCCCGGCCTCCCCCTCTCTCTCTCCCCCAGGCCCCTGTCTCTCTCCCACCGGCCCCCCTCTCTCTCCCCCCGGCCCCCCTCTCTCTCCCCCCGGCCCCCCTCTCTCTCCCCCCCGGCCCCCCTCTCTCTCCCGCCGGCCCCCCTCTCTCTCCCCCCGGCCCCCCTCTCTCTCCCCCGGCCCCCCTCTCTCTCCCCCCGGCCCCCCTCTCTCTCCCCCCGGCCCCCCTCTCTCTCCCCCCGGCCCACCTCTCTCTCCCCCCCGTCCCCCCTATCTCTCCCCCCGGCCCCCCTCTCTCCCCCGGCCCCCCTCTCTCTCCCCCCGGCCCCCCTCTCTCTCCCCCCGGCCCCCCTCTCTCTCCCCCCGGCCCCCTCTCTCTCCCCCCGGCCCACCTCTCTCTCCCCCCCGGCCCCCCTATCTCTCCCCCCGGCCCCCCTCTCTCTCCCCCGGCCTCCCTCTCTCTCTCCCCCAGGCCTCCCTCTCTCTCTTCCCCAGGCCTCCCTCTCTCTCTCCCCGCGGCGTCCCTCTATCTCTCCCCCTGGCCTCCCTCTCTCTCTCCCCCCGGCCTCCCTCTCTCTCCCCCCGGCCCCCCTCTCTCTCCCCCCGGCCCTCCTCTCTCCCCCGGCCCCCTTCTCTCTCCCCCCGGCCACCCTCTCTCTCCCCCCGGCCACCCTCTCTCTGCCCCCGGCCCCCCTCTCTCTGCCCCCGGCCCCCCTCTCTCTGCCCCCGGCCCCCCTCTCTCTGCCCCAGGCCCCCCTCTCTCTCCCCCCGGCCCCCCTCTCTCTCCCGCCGGCCCCCCTCTCTCTCCCGCCGGCCCCCTCTCTCTCCCCCGGCCCTCCTCTCTCTCCCGGCGGCCCCCCTCTCTCTCCCCCCGGCCCCCCTCTCTCTCCCCCCGGCCCCCCTCTCTCTCCCGCCTGCCACCCTCTCTCTCCCCCAGGCCCCGTCTCTCTCCCCCCGGCCCCCCTCTCTCTCCCCCCGGCCCTCCTCTCTCTCCCGGCGGCCCATCTCTCTCTCCCCCGGCCCCCCTCTCTCTCCCCCCGGCCCCCCTCTCTCTCCCCCCGGCCCCCATCTCTCTGCCCCCGGCCCCCCTCTCTCTGCCCCCGGCCCCCCTCTCTCTCCCCCCGGCCCCTCTCTCTCTCCCCCCGGCCCCCCTCTCTCTCCTGCCGGCCCCCCTCTCTCTCCCCCCGGCCCCCTCTCTCTCCCCCCGGCCCCCCTCTCTCTCCCCCCTGGCCCACCTCTCTCTCCCCCCCGGCCCCCCTATCTCTCCCCCCGGCCCCCCTCTCTCTCCCCCCGGCCCCCCTCTCTCTCCCCACGGCCCCCCTCTCTCTCCCCACGGCCCCCCTCTCTCTCCCCACGGCCCCCCTCTCTCTCCCCCCGGCCCGCCTCTCTCTCCCCACGGCCCCCCTCTCTCTCCCGCCGGCCCACCTCTCTCTCCCACCGGGCCCCCCTCTCTCTCCCCCCGGCCCCCCTCTCTCTCACCCCGGCCCGCCTTTCTCTCCCCCCCGGCCCCTCTCTCTCTCCCCCCGGCCTCCCCCTCTCTCTCTCCCCCAGGCCCCTGTCTCTCTCCCACCGGCCCCCCTCTCTCTCCCCCCGGCCCCCCTCTCTCTCCCCCCGGCCCCCCTCTCTCTGCCCCCTGCCACCCTCTCTCTCCCCCAGGCCCCCGTCTCTCTCCCCCCGGCCCCCCTCTCTCTCCCCCCGGCCCCCCTCTCTCTCCCCCCGGCCCCCATCTCTCTGCCCCCGGCCCCCCTCTCTCTGCCCCCGGCCCCCCTCTCTCTCCCCCCGGCCCCCCTCTCTCTCCCCCCGGCCCCCCTCTCTCTCCTGCCGGCCCCCCTCTCTCTCCCCCGGCCCCCCTCTCTCTCCCCCCGGCCCCCCTCTCTCTCCCCCTGGCCCACCTCTCTCTCCCCCCCGGCCCCCCTATCTCTCCCCCCGGCCCCCCTCTCTCTCCCCCCGGCCCCCCTCTCTCTCCCCACGGCCCCCCTCTCTCTCCCCACGGCCCCCCTCTCTCTCCCCACGGCCCCCCTCTCTCTCCCCCCGGCCCGCCTCTCTCTCCCCACGGCCCCCCTCTCTCTCCCGCCGGCCCACCTCTCTCTCCCACCGGCCCCCCTCTCTCTCCCCCCGGCCCCCCTCTCTCTCACCCCGGCCCGCCTTTCTCTCCCCCCCGGCCCCTCTCTCTCTCCCCCCGGCCTCCCCCTCTCTCTCTCCCCCAGGCCCCTGTCTCTCTCCCACCGGCCCCCCTCTCTCTCCCCCCGGCCCCCCTCTCTCTCCCCCGGCCCCCCTCTCTCTGCCCCCGGCCCCCCTCTCTCTCCCGCCGGCCCCCCTCTCTCTCCCCCCCGGCCCCTCTATCTCTCCCCCCGGCCTCCCCCTCTCTCTCTCCCCCAGGCCCCTGTCTCTCTCCCACCGGCCCCCCTCTCTCTCCCCGGCCCCCCTCTCTCTCCCCCCGGCCCCCCTCTCTCTCCCCCCGGCCCCCCTCTCTCTCCCGCCGGCCCCGCTCTCTCTCCCCCCGGCCCCCCTCTCTCTCCCCCCGGCCCCCCTCTCTCTCCCCCCGGCCCCCCTCTCTCTCCCCCCGGCCCCCCTCTCTCTCCCCCGGCCCACCTCTCTCTCCCCCCCGGCCCCCCTATCTCTCCCCCCGGCCCCCCTCTCTCCCCCCGGCCCCCCTCTCTCTCCCCCGGCCCCCCTCTCTCTCCCCCCGGCCCCCCTCTCTCTCCCCCCGGCCCCCTCTCTCTCCCCCCGGCCCACCTCTCTCTCCCCCCCGGCCCCCCTATCTCTCCCCCCGGCCCCCTCTCTCTCCCCCCGGCCTCCCTCTCTCTCTCCCCCAGGCCTCCCTCTCTCTCTTCCCCAGGCCTCCCTCTCTCTCTCCCCGCGGCCTCCCTCTATCTCTCCCCCTGGCCTCCCTCTCGCTCTCCCCCCGGCCTCCCTCTCTCTCCCCCGGCCCCCCTCTCTCTCCCCCCGGCCCTCCTCTCTCCCCCGGCCCCCTTCTCTCTCACCCCGGCCACCCTCTCTCTCCCCCCGGCCACCCTCTCTCTGCCCCCGGCCCCCCTCTCTCTGCCCCCGGCCCCCCTCTCTCTGCCCCCAGCCCCCCTCTCTCTGCCCCAGGCCCCCCTCTCTCTCCCCCCGGCCCCCTCTCTCTCCCGCCGGCCCCCCTCTCTCTCCCGCCGGCCCCCCTCTCTCTCCCCCGGCCCTCCTCTCTCTCCCGGCGGCCCCCCTCTCTCTCCCCCCGGCCCCCCTCTCTCTCCCCCGGCCCCCCTCTCTCTCCCGCCTGCCACCCTCTCTCTCCCCCAGGCCCCCGTCTCTCTCCCCCCGGCCCCCCTCTCTCTCCCCCCGGCCCTCCTCTCTCTCCCGGCGGCCCATCTCTCTCTCCCCCCGGCCCCCCTCTCTCTCCCCCGGCCCCCCTCTCTCTCCCCCCTGCCACCCTCTCTCTCCCCCAGGCCCCCGTCTCTCTCCCCCCGGCCCCCCTCTCTCTCCCCCCGGCCCCCCTCTCTCTCCCCCGGCCCCCCATCTCTCTGCCCCCGGCCCCCCTCTCTCTGCCCCCGGCCCCCCTCTCTCTCCCCCGGCCCCCCTCTCTCTCCCCCCTCTCTCCCCGGCCCCCCTCTCTCTCCTGCCGGCCCCCCTCTCTCTCCTCCCGGCCCCCTCTCTCTCCCCCCGGCCCCCCTCTCTCTCCCCCTGGCCCACCTCTCTCTCCCCCCCGGCCCCCCTATCTCTCCCCCCGGCCCCCCTCTCTCTCCCCCCGGCCCCCCTCTCTCTCCCCACGGCCCCCCTCTCTCTCCCCACGGCCCCCCTCTCTCTCCCCACGGCCCCCCTCTCTCTCCCCCCGGCCCGCCTCTCTCTCCCCACGGCCCCCCTCTCTCTCCCCACGGCCCCCCTCTCTCTCCCCACGGCCCCCCTCTCTCTCCCCCCGGCCCCCCTATCTCTCCCCCCGGCCCCCCTCTCTCTCCCCCCGGCCCCCCTCTCTCTCCCCACGGCCCCCCTCTCTCTCCCCCCGGCCCCCCTCTCTCTCCCCCCGGCCCCCCTCTCTCTGCCCCCGGCCCCCCTCTCTCTCCCCGCCGGCCCCCCTCTCTCTCCCCCCCGGCCCCTCTCTCTCTCCCCCCGGCCTCCCCCTCTCTCTCTCCCCCAGGCCCCTGTCTCTCTCCCACCGGCCCCCCTCTCTCTCCCCCCGGCCCCCCTCTCTCTCCCCCCGGCCCCCCTCTCTCTCCCCCCGGCCCCCCTCTCTCTCCCGCCGGCCCCCTCTCTCTCCCCCCGGCCCCCCTCTCTCTCCCCCCCGGCCCCCCTCTCTCTCCCCCCGGCCCCCCTCTCTCTCCCCCCGGCCCCCTCTCTCTCCCCCCGGCCCACCTCTCTCTCCCCCCCGTCCCCCCTATCTCTCCCCCCGGCCCCCCTCTCTCCCCCCGGCCCCCCTCTCTCTCCCCCCGGCCCCCCCTCTCTCTCCCCCCGGCCCCCCTCTCTCTCCCGGCGGCCCATCTCTCTCTCCCCCCGGCCCCCCTCTCTCTCCCCCCGGCCCCCCTCTCTCTCCCCCCCGGCCCCCCTATCTCTCCCCCCGGCCCCCCTCTCTCTCCCCCCGGCCTCCCTCTCTCTCTCCCCCAGGCCTCCCTCTCTCTCTTCCCCAGGCCTCCCTCTCTCTCTCCCCGCGGCCTCCCTCTATCTCTCCCCCTGGCCTCCCTCTCTCTCTCCCCCCGGCCTCCCTCTCTCTCCCCCGGCCCCCCCTCTCTCTCCCCCCGGCCCTCCTCTCTCCCCCGGCCCCCTTCTCTCTCCCCCCGGCCACCCTCTCTCTCCCCCCGGCCACCCTCTCTCTGCCCCCGGCCCCCCTCTCTCTGCCCCCGGCCCCCCTCTCTCTGCCCCCGGCCCCCCTCTATCTGCCCCAGGCCCCCCTCTCTCTCCCCCCGGACCCCCTCTCTCTCCCGCCGGCCCACCTCTCTCTCCCGCCGGCCCCCCTCTCTCTCCCCCCGGCCCTCCTCTCTCTCCCGGCGGCCCCCCTCTCTCTCCCCCCGGCCCCCTCTCTCTCCCCCCGGCCCCCCTCTCTCTCCCGCCTGCCACCCTCTCTCTCCCCCAGGCCCCCGTCTCTCTCCCCCCGGCCCCCCTCTCTCTCCCCCCGGCCCTCCTCTCTCTCCCGGCGGCCCATATCTCTCTCCCCGCGGCCCCCCTCTCTCTCCCCCCGGCCCCCCTCTCTCTCCCCCCTGCCACCCTCTCTCTCCCCCAGGCCCCCGTCTCTCTCCCCCCGGCCCCCCTCTCTCTCCCCCGGCCCCCCTCTCTCTCCCCCCGGCCCCCATCTCTCTGCCCCCGGCCCCCCTCTCTCTGCCCCCGGCCCCCCTCTCCTCCCCCCGGCCCCCCTCTCTCTCCCGCCGGCCCCCCTCTCTCTCCCCCCGGCCCCCCTCTCTCTCCCGCCGGCCCCCCTCTCTCTCCCGCCGGCCCCCCTCTCTCTCCCCCCGGCCCTCCTCTCTCTCCCGGCGGCCCCCCTCTCTCTCCCCCCGGCCCCCCTCTCTCTCCCCCCGGCCCCCCTCTCTCTCCCGCCTGCCACCCTCTCTCTCCCCCAGGCCCCGTCTCTCTCCCCCCGGCCCCCTCTCTCTCCCCCCGGCCCTCCTCTCTCTCCCGGCGGCCCATCTCTCTCTCCCCCCGGCCCCCCTCTCTCTCCCCCCGGCCCCCCTCTCTCTCCCCCCTGCCACCCTCTCTCTCCCCCAGGCCCCCGTCTCTCTCCCCCCGGCCCCCCTCTCTCTCCCCCCGGCCCCCCTCTCTCTCCCCCCGGCCCCCATCTCTCTGCCCCCGGCCCCCCTCTCTCTGCCCCCGGCCCCCCTCTCTCTCCCCCCGGCCCCCTCTCTCTCCCCCCGGCCCCCCTCTCTCTCCTGCCGGCCCCCCTCTCTCTCCTCCCGGCCCCCCTCTCTCTCCCCCCGGCCCCCCTCTCTCTCCCCCTGGCCCACCTCTCTCTCCCCCCCGGCCCCCCTATCTCTCCCCCCGGCCCCCTCTCTCTCCCCCCGGCCCCCCTCTCTCTCCCCACGGCCCCCCTCTCTCTCCCCACGGCCCCCCTCTCTCTCCCCACGGCCCCCCTCTCTCTCCCCCCGGCCCGCCTCTCTCTCCCCACGGCCCCCCTCTCTCTCCCCACGGCCCCCTCTCTCTCCCCACGGCCCCCCTCTCTCTCCCCCCGGCCCCCCTATCTCTCCCCCCGGCCCCCTCTCTCTCCCCCCGGCCCCCCTCTCTCTCCCCACGGCCCCCCTCTCTCTCCCCCCGGCCCCCCTCTCTCTCCCCCCGGCCCCCCTCTCTCTGCCCCCGGCCCCCCTCTCTCTCCCGCCGGCCCCCCTCTCTCTCCCCCCCGGCCCCTCTCTCTCTCCCCCCGGCCTCCCCCTCTCTCTCTCCCCAGGCCCCTGTCTCTCTCCCACCGGCCCCCCTCTCTCTCCCCCCGGCCCCCCTCTCTCTCCCCCCGGCCCCCCTCTCTCTCCCCCCGGCCCCCCTCTCTCTCCCGCCGGCCCCCCTCTCTCTCCCCCCGGCCCCCTTCTCTCTCCCCCCGGCCCCCCTCTCTCTCCCCCCGGCCCCCCTCTCTCTCCCCCCGGCCCCCCTCTCTCTCCCCCCGGCCCACCTCTCTCTCCCCCCCGTCCCCCCTATCTCTCCCCCCGGCCCCCCTCTCTCCCCCCGGCCCCCCTCTCTCTCCCCCCGGCCCCCCTCTCTCTCCCCCCGGCCCCCCCTCTCTCTCCCCCCGGCCCCCTCTCTCTCCCCCCGGCCCACCTCTCTCTCCCCCCCGGCCCCCCTATCTCTCCCCCCGGCCCCCCTCTCTCTCCCCCCGGCCTCCCTCTCTCTCTCCCCCCAGGCCTCCCTCTCTCTCTTCCCCAGGCCTCCCTCTCTCTCTCCCCGCGGCCTCCCTCTATCTCTCCCCCTGGCCTCCCTCTCTCTCTCCCCCCGGCCTCCCTCTCTCTCCCCCCGGCCCCCCTCTCTCTCCCCCCGGCCCTCCTCTCTCCCCCGGCCCCCTTCTCTCTCCCCCCGGCCACCCTCTCTCTCCCCCCGGCCACCCTCTCTCTGCCCCCGGCCCCCCTCTCTCTGCCCCCGGCCCCCCTCTCTCTGCCCCCGGCCCCCCTCTATCTGCCCCAGGCCCCCCTCTCTCTCCCCCGGACCCCCTCTCTCTCCCGCCGGCCCACCTCTCTCTCCCGCCGGCCCCCCTCTCTCTCCCCCGGCCCTCCTCTCTCTCCCGGCGGCCCCCTCTCTCTCCCCCCGGCCCCCCTCTCTCTCCCCCCGGCCCCCCTCTCTCTCCCGCCTGCCACCCTCTCTCTCCCCCAGGCCCCCGTCTCTCTCCCCCCGGCCCCCCTCTCTCTCCCCCCGGCCCTCCTCTCTCTCCCGGCGGCCCATCTCTCTCTCCCCGCGGCCCCCCTCTCTCTCCCCCGGCCCCCCTCTCTCTCCCCCCTGCCACCCTCTCTCTCCCCCAGGCCCCCGTCTCTCTCCCCCCGGCCCCCCTCTCTCTCCCCCCGGCCCCCCTCTCTCTCCCCCCGGCCCCCATCTCTCTGCCCCCGGCCCCCCTCTCTCTGCCCCCGGCCCCCCTCTCTCTCCCCCCGGCCCCCCTCTCTCTCCCGCCGGCCCCCCTCTCTCTCCCCCCGGCCCCCCTCTCTCTCCCGCCGGCCCCCCTCTCTCTCCCGCCGGCCCCCCTCTCTCTCCCCCCGGCCCTCCTCTCTCTCCCGGCGGCCCCCCTCTCTCTCCCCCCGGCCCCCCTCTCTCTCCCCCCGGCCCCCCTCTCTCTCCCGCCTGCCACCCTCTCTCTCCCCCAGGCCCCCGTCTCTCTCCCCCCGGCCCCCCTCTCTCTCCCCCCGGCCCTCCTCTCTCTCCCGGCGGCCCATCTCTCTCCCCCCGGCCCCCTCTCTCTCCCCCCGGCCCCCCTCTCTCTCCCCCCTGCCACCCTCTCTCTCCCCCAGGCCCCCGTCTCTCTCCCCCCGGCCCCCCTCTCTCTCCCCCCGGCCCCCCTCTCTCTCCCCCGGCCCCCCATCTCTCTGCCCCCGGCCCCCCTCTCTCTGCCCCCGGCCCCCCTCTCTCTCCCCCCGGCCCCCTCTCTCTCCCCCCGGCCCCCCTCTCTCTCCTGCCGGCCCCCCTCTCTCTCCTCCCGGCCCCCCTCTCTCTCCCCCCGGCCCCCCTCTCTCTCCCCCTGGCCCACCTCTCTCTCCCCCCCGGCCCCCCTATCTCTCCCCCCGGCCCCCCTCTCTCTCCCCCCGGCCCCCCTCTCTCTCCCCCCGGCCCCTCTCTCTCCCCCCGGCCCACCTCTCTCTCCCCCCGGCCCCCCTATCTCTCCCCCCGGCCCCCCTCTCTCTCCCCCCGGCCTCCCTCTCTCTCTCCCCCAGGCCTCCCTCTCTCTCTTCCCCAGGCCTCCCTCTCTCTCTCCCCGCGGCCTCCCTCTATCTCTCCCCCTGGCCTCCCTCTCTCTCTCCCCCCGGCCTCCCTCTCTCTCCCCCCGGCCCCCCTCTCTCTCCCCCCCGGCCCTCCTCTCTCCCCCGGCCCCCTTCTCTCTCCCCCCGGCCACCCTCTCTCTCCCCCGGCCACCCTCTCTCTGCCCCCGGCCCCCCTCTCTCTGCCCCGGCCCCCTCTCTCTGCCCCCGGCCCCCCTCTATCTGCCCCAGGCCCCCCTCTCTCTCCCCCCGGACCCCCTCTCTCTCCCGCCGGCCCACCTCTCTCTCCCCGCCGGCCCCCCCTCTCTCTCCCCCCGGCCCTCCTCTCTCTCCCGGCGGCCCCCCTCTCTCTCCCCCCGGCCCCCCTCTCTCTCCCCCCGGCCCCCCTCTCTCTCCCGCCTGCCACCCTCTCTCTCCCCCAGGCCCCCGTCTCTCTCCCCCCGGCCCCCCTCTCTCTCCCCCCGGCCCTCCTCTCTCTCCCGGCGGCCCATCTCTCTCTCCCCGCGGCCCCCCTCTCTCTCCCCCCGGCCCCCCTCTCTCTCCCCCCTGCCACCCTCTCTCTCCCCCAGGCCCCCGTCTCTCTCCCCCCGGCCCCCCTCTCTCTCCCCCCGGCCCCCCTCTCTCTCCCCCCGGCCCCCATCTCTCTGCCCCCGGCCCCCCTCTCTCTGCCCCCGGCCCCCCTCTCTCTCCCCCCGGCCCCCTCTCTCTCCCGCCGGCCCCCCTCTCTCTCCCGCCGGCCCCCCTCTCTCTCCCCCCGGCCCCCCTCTCTCTCCCGCCGGCCCCCCTCTCTCTCCCGCCGGCCCCCTTCTCTCTCCCCCGGCCCTCCTCTCTCTCCCGGCGGCCCCCCTCTCTCTCCCCCCGGCCCCCCTCTCTCTCCCCCCGGCCCCCCTCTCTCTCCCCCCGGCCCCCCTCTCTCTCCCCCCGGCCCCCCATCTCTCTGCCCCCGGCCCCCCTCTCTCTGCCCCCGGCCCCCCTCTCTCTCCCCCCGGCCCCCCTCTCTCTCCCGCCGGCCCCCCTCTCTCTCCCCCCGGCCCCCCTCTCTCTCCCGCCGGCCCCCCTCTCTCTCCCGCCGGCCCCCCTCTCTCTCCCCCCGGCCCTCCTCTCTCTCCCGGCGGCCCCCCTCTCTCTCCCCCCGGCCCCCCTCTCTCTCCCCCCGGCCCCCCTCTCTCTCCCGCCTGCCACCCTCTCTCTCCCCCAGGCCCCCGTCTCTCTCCCCCCGGCCCCCCTCTCTCTCCCCCCGGCCCTCCTCTCTCTCCCGGCGGCCCATCTCTCTCCCCCCGGCCCCCCTCTCTCTCCCCCCGGCCCCCCTCTCTCTCCCCCCTGCCACCCTCTCTCTCCCCCAGGCCCCCGTCTCTCTCCCCCCGGCCCCCCTCTCTCCCCCCCGGCCCCCATCTCTCTGCCCCCGGCCCCCCTCTCTCTGCCCCCGGCCCCCCTCTCTCTCCCCCCGGCCCCCCTCTCTCTGCCCCCGGCCCCCCTCTCTCTCCCCCCGGCCCCCCTCTCTCTCCCCCCTGCCACCCTCTCTCTCCCCCAGGCCCCCGTCTCTCTCCCCCCGGCCCCCCTCTCTCTCCCCCCGGCCCCCCTCTCTCTCCCCCCGGCCCCCATCTCTCTGCCCCCGGCCCCCCTCTCTCTGCCCCCGGCCCCCCTCTCTCTCCCCCCGGCCCCCCTCTCTCTCCCGCCGGCCCCCCTCTCTCTCCCCCCGGCCCCCCTCTCTCTCCCGCCGGCCCCCCTCTCTCTCCCGCCGGCCCCCCTCTCTCTCCCCCCGGCCCTCCTCTCTCTCCCGGCGGCCCCCCTCTCTCTCCCCCGGCCCCCCTCTCTCTCCCCCCGGCCCCCCTCTCTCTCCCGCCTGCCACCCTCTCTCTCCCCCAGGCCCCCGTCTCTCTCCCCCGGCCCCCCTCTCTCCCCCGGCCCTCCTCTCTCTCCCGGCGGCCCATCTCTCTCCCCCCGGCCCCCCTCTCTCTCCCCCGGCCCCCTCTCTCTCCCCCCTGCCACCCTCTCTCTCCCCCAGGCCCCCGTCTCTCTCCCCCCGGCCCCCCTCTCTCTCCCCCCGGCCCCCCTCTCTCTCTCCCCCGCCCCCATCTCTCTGCCCCCGGCCCCCCTCTCTCTGCCCCCGGCCCCCCTCTCTCTCCCCCCGGCCCCCCTCTCTCTCCCCCCGGCCCCCCTCTCTCTCCTGCCGGCCCCCCTCTCTCTCCTCCCGGCCCCCCTCTCTCTCCCCCCGGCCCCCCTCTCTCTCCCCCTGGCCCACCTCTCTCTCCCCCCGGCCCCCCTATCTCTCCCCCCGGCCCCCCTCTCTCTCCCCCCGGCCCCCCTCTCTCTCCCCCCGGCCCCCTCTCTCTCCCCCCGGCCCACCTCTCTCTCCCCCCGGCCCCCCTATCTCTCCCCCCGGCCCCCCTCTCTCTCCCCCGGCCTCCCTCTCTCTCTCCCCCAGGCCTCCCTCTCTCTCTTCCCCAGGCCTCCCTCTCTCTCTCCCCGCGGCCTCCCTCTATCTCTCCCCCTGGCCTCCCTCTCTCTCTCCCCCCGGCCTCCCTCTCTCTCCCCCCGGCCCCCCTCTCTCTCCCCCCGGCCCTCCTCTCTCCCCCGGCCCCCTTCTCTCTCCCCCCGGCCACCCTCTCTCTCCCCCCGGCCACCCTCTCTCTGCCCCCGGCCCCCCTCTCTCTGCCCCCGGCCCCCCCTCTCTCTGCCCCCGGCCCCCCTCTATCTGCCCCAGGCCCCCCTCTCTCTCCCCCCGGACCCCCTCTCTCTCCCGCCGGCCCACCTCTCTCTCCCGCCGGCCCCCCTCTCTCTCCCCCCGGCCCTCCTCTCTCTCCCGGCGGCCCCCCTCTCTCTCCCCCCGGCCCCCCTCTCTCTCCCCCCGGCCCCCCTCTCTCTCCCGCCTGCCACCCTCTCTCTCCCCCAGGCCCCCGTCTCTCTCCCCCCGGCCCCCCTCTCTCTCCCCCCGGCCCTCCTCTCTCTCCCGGCGGCCCATCTCTCTCTCCCCGCGGCCCCCCTCTCTCTCCCCCCGGCCCCCCTCTCTCTCCCCCCTGCCACCCTCTCTCTCCCCCAGGCCCCCGTCTCTCTCCCCCCGGCCCCCCTCTCTCTCCCCCCGCCCCCCTCTCTCTCCCCCCGGCCCCCATCTCTCTGCCCCCGGCCCCCCTCTCTCTCCCCCCGGCCCCCATCTCTCTGCCCCCGGCCCCCCTCTCTCTGCCCCCGGCCCCCCTCTCTCTCCCCCGGCCCCCCTCTCTCTCCCGCCGGCCCCCCTCTCTCTCCCGCCGGCCCCCCTCTCTCTCCCCCCGGCCCCCCTCTCTCTCCCGCCGGCCCCCCTCTCTCTCCCGCCGGCCCCCTTCTCTCTCCCCCCGGCCCTCCTCTCTCTCCCGGCGGCCCCCCTCTCTCTCCCCCCGGCCCCCCTCTCTCTCCCCCCGGCCCCCCTCTCTCTCCCGCCTGCCACCCTCTCTCTCCCCCAGGCCCCCGTCTCTCTCCCCCCGGCCCCCCTCTCTCTCCCCCCGGCCCTCCTCTCTCTCCCGGCGGCCCATCTCTCTCTCCCCCCGGCCCCCCTCTCTCTCCCCCCGGCCCCCCTCTCTCTCCCCCCTGCCACCCTCTCTCTCCCCCCGGCCTCCCTCTCTCTCTCCCCCAGGCCTCCCTCTCTCTCTTCCCCAGGCCTCCCTCTCTCTCTCCCCGCGGCCTCCCTCTATCTCTCCCCCTGGCCTCCCTCTCTCTCTCCCCCCGGCCTCCCTCTCTCTCCCCCCGGCCCCCCTCTCTCTCCCCCCGGCCCTCCTCTCTCCCCCGGCCCCCTTCTCTCTCCCCCCGGCCACCCTCTCTCTCCCCCCGGCCACCCTCTCTCTGCCCCCGGCCCCCCTCTCTCTGCCCCCGGCCCCCCTCTCTCTGCCCCCGGCCCCCCTCTATCTGCCCCAGGCCCCCCTCTCTCTCCCCCCGGACCCCCTCTCTCTCCCGCCGGCCCACCTCTCTCTCCCGCCGGCCCCCCTCTCTCTCCCCCCGGCCCTCCTCTCTCTCCCGGCGGCCCCCCTCTCTCTCCCCCCGGCCCCCCTCTCTCTCCCCCCGGCCCCCCTCTCTCTCCCGCCTGCCACCCTCTCTCTCCCCCAGGCCCCCGTCTCTCTCCCCCCGGCCCCCCTCTCTCTCCCCCCGGCCCTCCTCTCTCTCCCGGCGGCCCATCTCTCTCTCCCCGCGGCCCCCCTCTCTCTCCCCCCGGCCCCCCTCTCTCTCCCCCCTGTCACCCTCTCTCTCCCCCAGGCCCCCGTCTCTCTCCCCCCGGCCCCCCTCTCTCTCCCCCCGGCCCCCCTCTCTCTCCCCCCGGCCCCCATCTCTCTGCCCCCGGCCCCCCTCTCTCTGCCCCCGGCCCCCCTCTCTCTCCCCCCGGCCCCCCTCTCTCTCCCGCCGGCCCCCCTCTCTCTCCCCCCGGCCCCCCTCTCTCTCCCGCCGGCCCCCCTCTCTCTCCCGCCGGCCCCCCTCTCTCTCCCCCCGGCCCTCCTCTCTCTCCCGGCGGCCCCCCTCTCTCTCCCCCCGGCCCCCCTCTCTCTCCCCCCGGCCCCCCTCTCTCTCCCGCCTGCCACCCTCTCTCTCCCCCAGGCCCCCGTCTCTCTCCCCCCGGCCCCCCTCTCTCTCCCCCCGGCCCTCCTCTCTCTCCCGGCGGCCCATCTCTCTCTCCCCCCGGCCCCCCTCTCTCTCCCCCCGGCCCCCCTCTCTCTCCCCCCTGCCACCCTCTCTCTCCCCCAGGCCCCCGTCTCTCTCCCCCCGGCCCCCCTCTCTCTCCCCCCGGCCCCCCTCTCTCTCCCCCCGGCCCCCATCTCTCTGCCCCCGGCCCCCCTCTCTCTGCCCCCGGCCCCCCTCTCTCTCCCCCCGGCCCCCCTCTCTCTCCCCCCGGCCCCCCTCTCTCTCCTGCCGGCCCCCCTCTCTCTCCTCCCGGCCCCCCTCTCTCTCCCCCCGCCCCCCTCTCTCTCCCCCTGGCCCACCTCTCTCTCCCCCCCGGCCCCCCTATCTCTCCCCCCGGCCCCCCTCTCTCTCCCCCCGGCCCCCCTCTCTCTCCCCACGGCCCCCCTCTCTCTCCCCACGGCCCCCCTCTCTCTCCCCACGGCCCCCCTCTCTCTCCCCCCGGCCCGCCTCTCTCTCCCCACGGCCCCCCTCTCTCTCCCCACGGCCCCCCTCTCTCTCCCCACGGCCCCCCTCTCTCTCCCCCCGGCCCCCCTATCTCTCCCCCCGGCCCCCTCTCTCTCCCCCCGGCCCCCCTCTCTCTCCCCACGGCCCCCCTCTCTCTCCCCCCGGCCCCCCTCTCTCTCCCCCCGGCCCCCCTCTCTCTGCCCCCGGCCCCCCTCTCTCTCCCGCCGGCCCCCCTCTCTCTCCCCCCCGGCCCCTCTCTCTCTCCCCCCGGCCTCCCCCTCTCTCTCTCCCCCAGGCCCCTGTCTCTCTCCCACCGGCCCCCCTCTCTCTCCCCCCGGCCCCCCTCTCTCTCCCCCCGGCCCCCCTCTCTCTCCCCCCGGCCCCCCTCTCTCTCCCCACGGCCCCCCTCTCTCTCCCCACGGCCCCCCTCTCTCTCCCCCCGGCCCGCCTCTCTCTCCCCACGGCCCCCCTCTCTCTCCCCACGGCCCCCCTCTCTCTCCCCACGGCCCCCCTCTCTCTCCCCCCGGCCCCCCTATCTCTCCCCCCGGCCCCCCTCTCTCTCCCCCCGGCCCCCCTCTCTCTCCCCCAGGCCCCTGTCTCTCTCCCACCGGCCCCCCTCTCTCTCCCCCCGGCCCCCCTCTCTCTCCCCCCGGCCCCCCTCTCTCTCCCGCCGGCCCCGCTCTCTCTCCCCCCGGCCCCCCTCTCTCTCCCCCCGGCCCCCCTCTCTCTCCCCCCGGCCCCCCTCTCTCTCCCCCCGGCCCCCCTCTCTCTCCCCCCGGCCCACCTCTCTCTCCCCCCCGGCCCCCCTATCTCTCCCCCCGGCCCCCCTCTCTCCCCCCGGCCCCCCTCTCTCTCCCCCCGGCCCCCCTCTCTCTCCCCCCGGCCCCCCTCTCTCTCCCCCCGGCCCCCTCTCTCTCCCCCCGGCCCACCTCTCTCTCCCCCCCGGCCCCCCTATCTCTCCCCCCGGCCCCCCTCTCTCTCCCCCCGGCCTCCCTCTCTCTCTCCCCCAGGCCTCCCTCTCTCTCTTCCCCAGGCCTCCCTCTCTCTCTCCCCGCGGCCTCCCTCTATCTCTCCCCCTGGCCTCCCTCTCGCTCTCCCCCCGGCCTCCCTCTCTCTCCCCCCCGGCCCCCCTATCTCTCCCCCCGGCCCTCCTCTCTCCCCCGGCCCCCTTCTCTCTCACCCCGGCCACCCTCTCTCTCCCCCCGGCCACCCTCTCTCTGCCCCCGGCCCCCCTCTCTCTGCCCCCGGCCCCCCTCTCTCTGCCCCCGGCCGCCCTCTCTCTGCCCCAGGCCCCCCTCTCTCTCCCCCCGGCCCCCCTCTCTCTCCCGCCGGCCCCCCTCTCTCTCCCGCCGGCCCCCCTCTCTCTCCCCCCGGCCCTCCTCTCTCTCCCGGCGGCCCCCCTCTCTCTCCCCCCGGCCCCCCTCTCTCTCCCCCCGGCCCCCCTCTCTCTCCCGCCTGCCACCCTCTCTCTCCCCCAGGCCCCCGTCTCTCTCCCCCCGGCCCCCCTCTCTCTCCCCCCGGCCCTCCTCTCTCTCCCGGCGGCCCATCTCTCTCTCCCCCCGGCCCCCCTCTCTCTCCCCCCGGCCCCCCTCTCTCTCCCCCCTGCCACCCTCTCTCTCCCCCAGGCCCCCGTCTCTCTCCCCCCGGCCCCCCTCTCTCTCCCCCCGGCCCCCCTCTCTCTCCCCCCGGCCCCCATCTCTCTGCCCCCGGCCCCCCTCTCTCTGCCCCCGGCCCCCCTCTCTCTCCCCCCGGCCCCCGTCTCTCTCCCCCCGGCCCCCCTCTCTCTCCTGCCGGCCCCCCTCTCTCTCCCCCCGGCCCCCCTCTCTCTCCCCCCGGCCCCCCTCTCTCTCCCCTTGGCCCACCTCTCTCTCCCCCCCGGCCCCCCTATCTCTCCCCCCGGCCCCCCTCTCTCTCCCCCCGGCCCCCCTCTCTCTCCCCACGGCCCCCCTCTCTCTCCCCACGGCCCCCCTCTCTCTCCCGCCGGCCCACCTCTCTCTCCCACCGGCCCCCCTCTCTCTCCCCCCGGCCCCCCTCTCTCTCCCCCCGGCCCGCCTTTCTCTCCCCCCGCCCCCTCTCTCTGCCTCCGGCCCCCCTCTCTCTGCCCCCGGCCCCCCTCTCTCTGCCCCCGGCCCCCCTCTCTCTGCCCCCGGCCCCCCTCTCTCTGCCCCCGGCCCCCCTCTCTCTGCCCCCGGCCCGCCTCTCTCTGCCCCCGTCCCCCCTCTCTCTGCCCCCGGCCACCCTCTCTCTCCCCCCCGGCCCCCCTCTCTCTCCCCCCCGGCCCCCCTCTCTCTCCCCCCGGCCCCCCTCTCTCTCTCCCCCAGGCCTCCCTCTCTCTCTCCCCCAGGCCTCCCTCTCTCTCTCCCCGCGGCCTCCCTCTCTCTCTCCCCCCGGCCTCCCTCTCGCTCTCTCCCCCAGGCCTCCCTCTCTCTCTTTTCCCTCAGGCCTCCCTCTCTCTCTCCCCCAGGTCTCCCTCTCTCTCTCCCCCAGGCCTCCCTCTCTCTTTCCCCCAGGCCTCCCTCTCTCTCTCCCCCCCCGGCCTCCCTCTATCTCTCCCCCCCCGGCCTCCCTCTCTCTCTCCCACCCCGGCCTCCCTCTCTCTCTCTCCCCCAGGCCTCCCTCTCTCTCTTTTCCCTCAGGCCTCCCTCTCTCTCTCCCCCAGGTCTCCCTCCCCCCCCCCCGCCTCCCTCTCTCTCTCTCCACCCCGGCCCCCCTCTCTCTCCCCCCCGGCCCCCCTCTCTCTCCCCCCCGGCCCCCCTCTCTCTCCCCCCCGCCCCCCTTCTCTCTCCCCACGGCCCCCCTCTCTCTCCCCACGGCCCTCCTCTCTCTCCCCACGGCCCCCCTCTCTCCCCCCACGGCCCCGCTCTCTCCCCCCCGGACCCCCTCTCTCTCCCCACCGGACCCCCTCTCTCTCCCCCCCGGACCCCCTCTCTCTCCCCCCCGGCCTCCCTCTCTCTCCCCCCCGGCCCCCCTCTATCTCCCCCCCGGCCCCCCTCTCTCTCCCCCCCGGCCACCCTCTCTCTCCCCCCCGGCCCCCCTCTCTCTCCCCCCCGGCTCCCCTCTCTCTCCCCCCCGGCCCCCCTCTCTCTCCCCCCCTGCCCCCCTCTCTCTCCCCCCCGGCACCCCTCTCTCTCCCCCCCGGCCCCCCTCTCTCTCCCCCCGGCCCCCCTCTCTCTCTCCCCCAGGCCTCCCTCTCTCCCTCCCCCAGGCCTCCCTCTCTCTCTCCCCGCGGCCTCCCTCTCTCTCCCCCCGGCCTCCCTCTCTCTCTCCCCCAGGCCTCCCTCTCTCTCTCCCCCAGGCCTCCCTCTCTCTCTCCCCCATGCCTCCCTCTCTCTCTCCCCCAGGCCTCCCTCTCTCTCTCCCCCAGGCCTCCCTCTCTCTCTCTCTCCCCCCGGCCTCCCTCTTTCTCTCCCCCCCCCAGCCTCCCTCTCTCTCTCCCCCCCGGCCTCCCTCTCTCTCTCCCACCCCGGCCTCCCTCTCTCTCTCCCCCCCCGCCTCCCTCTCTCCCCCCGGCCTCCCTCTCTCTCTCCCCCACCGGCCTCCCTCTCTCTCTCCCCCCCCGGCCTCCCTCTCTCTCTCCCCCCCCGGCCCCCCTCTCTCTCCCCCCCGGCCCCCCTCTCTCTCCCCCCGGCCCCCCTCTCTCTCCCCCCTCGGCCTCCCTCTCTCTCTCCCCCCCCGGCCTCCCTCTCTCTCTTCCCCCCCGGCCTCCCTCTCTCTCTCCCCCCCCGGCCCCCCTCTCTCTCCCCCCCGGCCCCCCTCTCTCTGCCCCCGGCCCCCCTCTCTCTCCCCCCGGCCCCCTTCTCTCTACCCCCGGCCCCCCTCTCTCTCCCGCCGGCCCCCCTCTCTCTCCCCACGGCCCCCCTCTCTCTCCCCACGGCCCCCCTCTCTCTCCCCACGGCCCCCCTCTCTCTCCCCCCGGACCCCCTCTCTCTCCCCCCCGGACCCCCTCTCTCTCCCCCCCGGCCTCCCTCTCTCTCCCCCCCGGCTCCCCTCTATCTCCCCCCCGGCCCCCCTCTCTCTCCCCCCCGGCCCCCCTCTCTCTCCCCCCCGGCCCCCCTCTCTCTCCCCACCGGCCCACCTCTCTCTCCCCCCCGGCCCCCCTCTCTCTCCCCCCCGGCCCCCCTCTCTCTCCCCCCCGGCACCCCTCTCTCTCCCCCCCGGCCCCCCTCTCTCTCCCCCCGGCCCCCCTCTCTCTCTCCCCCAGGCCTCCCTCTCTCCCTCCCCCAGGCCTCCCTCTCTCTCTCCCCCCGGCCTCCCTCTCTCTCTCCCCCAGGCCTCCCTCTCTCTCTCCCCCAGGCCTCCCTCTCTCTCTCCCCCAGGCCTCCCTCTCTCTCTCCCCCAGGCCTCCCTCTCTCTCTCCCCCAGGCCTCCCTCTCTCTCTCCCCCCGGCCTCCCTCTCTCTCTCCCCCCCCCAGCCTCCCTCTCTCTCTCCCCCCCGGCCTCCCTCTCTCTCTCCCACCCCGGCCTCCCTCTCTCTCTCCCCCCCCGGCCTCCCTCTCTCCCCCCCCGGCCTCCCTCTCTCTATCCCCCACCGGCCTCCCTCTCTCTCTCCCCCCCCGGCCTCCCTCTCTCTCTCCCCCCCCGGCCCCCCTCTCTCTCCCCCCCGGCCCCCCTCTCTCTCCCCCCCGGCCCCCCTCTCTCTCCCCCCTCGGCCTCCCTCTCTCTCTCTCCCCCCGGCCTCCCTCTCTCTCTCCCCCCCCGGCCCCCCTCTCTCTCCCCCCACGGCCCCCCTCTCTCTGCCCCCGGCCCCCCTCTCTCTCCCCCCGGCCCCCTTCTCTCTACCCCCGGCCCCCCTCTCTCTCCCGCCGGCCCCCTTCTCTCTCCCCCCAGCCCCCCTCTCTCTCCCCCCGGCCCCCCTCTCTCTCCCCCCGCCCCCCCTCTCTCTCCCCCCGGCCCACCTCTCTCTCCCCCCGGCCCCCCTATCTCTCTCCCCGGCCCCCCTCTCTCTCCCCCCGGCCCCCCTCTCTCTCCCCCCGGCACCCCTCTCTCTCCCCCCGGCCACCCTCTCTCTCCCTCCGGCCCCCCTCTCTCTCCCCCCGGCCCACCTCTCTCTCCCCCCCGGCCCCCCTATCTCTCCCCCCGGCCCCCCTCTCTCTCCCCCCGGCCCCCCTCTCTCTCCCCACGGTCCCCCTCTCTCTCCCCACGGCCCCCCTCTCTCTCCACGGCCCCCTCTCTCTCCCCCCGGCCCGCCTCTCTCTCCCCACGGCCCCCCTCTCTCTCCCCACGGCCCCCCTCTCTCCCCCCATGGCCACCCTCTCTCCCCCCCGGACCCCCTCTCTCTCCCCCCCGGACCCCCTCTCTCTCCCCCCGGACCCCGTCTCTCTCCCCCCGGCCCCCCTCTCTCTCCCCCCCGGCCCCCCTCTATCTCCCCCCCGGCCCCCCTCTCTTCCCCCCCCGGCCCCCCTCTCTCTCCCCCCCGGCCCCCCTCGTTCTCCCCCCAGGCCCCCCTCTCTCTCCCCCCCGGCCCCTCTCTCTCTCCCCCCCGGCCCCCCTCTCTCTCCCCCCCGGCCCCCCTCTCTCTCCCCCCCGGCCCCCCTCTCTCTCCCCCCGGCCCCCCTCTCTCTCTCCCCCAGGCCTCCCTCTCTCTCTCCCCCAGGCCTCCCTCTCTCTCTCCCCGCGGCCTCCCTCTCTCTCCCCCCGGCCTCCCTCTCTCTCTCCCCCAGGCCTCCCTCCCTCTCTCCCCCAGGCCTCCCTCTCTCTCCTCCCAGGTCTCCCTCTCTCTCTCTCTCCACCAGGCCTCCCTCTCTCTCTCCCCCAGGCCTCCCTCTCTCTCTCCCCCAGGCCTCTCTCTCTCTCCCCCCGGCCTCCCTCTCTCTCTGCCCCCCCCAGCCTCCCTCTCTCTCTCTCCCCCCGGCCTCCCTCTCTCTCTCCCACCTCGGCCTCCCTCTCTCTCTCCCCCCCCTCGGCCTCCCTCTCTCCCCCCCCGGCCTCCCTCTCTCTCTCCCCCACCGGCCTCCCTCTCTCTCTCCCCCACCGGCCTCCCTCTCTCTCTCCCCACCCGGCCCCCCTCTCTCTCCCCCCCGGCCCCCCTCTCTCTCCCCCCCGGCCCCCCTCTCTCTCCCCCCTCGGCCTCCCTCTCTCTCTCCCCCCCCGGCCTCCCTCTCTCTCTCCCCCCCCGGCCTCCCCCTCTCTCTCCACCCCGGCCCCCCTCTCTCTCCCCCCCCGGCCCCCCTCTCTCTCCCCCCCGGCCCCCCTCTCTCTCCACGCCGGCCCCCCTCTCTCTCCCCCCCGGCCTCCCTCTCTCTCCCCCCCGGCCCCCCTCTCTCTCCCCCCCGGCCCCCCTCTCTCTCCCCCCCGGCCCCCCTCTCTCTCCCCCCCGGCCCCCCTCTCTCTCCCCCCGGCCCCCCTCTATCTCCCCCCCGGCACCCCTCTCTCTCCCCCCCGGCCCACCTCTCTCTCCCCCCCGGCCCCCCTATCTCTCCCCCCGGCCCCCCTCTCTCTCCCCCCGGCCCCCCTCTCTCTCCCCACGGTCCCCCTCTCTCTCCCCACGGCCCCCCTCTCTCTCCACGGCCCCCCTCTCTCTCCCCCCGGCCCGCCTCTCTCTCCCCACGGCCCCCCTCTCTCTCCCCACGGCCCCCCTCTCTCCCCCCATGGCCCCCCTCTCTCCCCCCCGGACCCCCTCTCTCTCCCCCCCGGACCCCCTCTCTCTCCCCCCGGACCCCGTCTCTCTCCCCCCCAGCCCCCCTCTCTCTCCCCCCCGGCCCCCCTCTATCTCCCCCCCGGCCCCCCTCTCTTCCCCCCCCGGCCCCCCTCTCTCTCCCCCCCGGCCCCCCTCGTTCTCCCCCCAGGCCCCCCTCTCTCTCCCCCCCGGCCCCTCTCTCTCTCCCCCCCGGCCCCCCTCTCTCTCCCCCCCCGGCCCCCCTCTCTCTCCCCCCCGGCCCCCCTCTCTCTCCCCCCGGCCCCCCTCTCTCTCTCCCCCAGGCCTCCCTCTCTCTCTCCCCCAGGCCTCCCTCTCTCTCTCCCCGCGGCCTCCCTCTCTCTCCCCCCGGCCTCCCTCTCTCTCTCCCCCAGGCCTCCCTCTCTCTCTCCCCCAGGCCTCCCTCTCTCTCCTCCCAGGTCTCCCTCTCTCTCTCTCCACCAGGCCTCCCTCTCTCTCTCTCCCCCAGGCCTCCCTCTCTCTCTCCCCCAGGCCTCTCTCTCTCTCCCCCCGGCCTCCCTCTCTCTCTGCCCCCCCCAGCCTCCCTCTCTCTCTCTCCCCCCGGCCTCCCTCTCTCTCTCCCACCTCGGCCTCCCTCTCTCTCTCCCCCCCCTCGGCCTCCCTCTCTCCCCCCCGGCCTCCCTCTCTCTCTCCCCCACCGGCCTCCCTCTCTCTCTCCCCCACCGGCCTCCCTCTCTCTCTCCCCACCCGGCCCCCCTCTCTCTCCCCCCCGGCCCCCCTCTCTCTCCCCCCCGGCCCCCCTCTCTCTCCCCCCTCGGCCTCCCTCTCTCTCTCCCCCCCCGGCCTCCCTCTCTCTCTCCCCCCCCGGCCTCCCCCTCTCTCTCCACCCCGGCCCCCCTCTCTCTCCCCCCCCGGCCCCCCTCTCTCTCCCCCCCGGCCCCCCTCTCTCTCCACGCCGGCCCCCCTCTCTCTCCCCCCCGGCCTCCCTCTCTCTCCCCCCCGGCCCCCCTCTCTCTCCCCCCCGGCCCCCCTCTCTCTCCCCCCCGGCCCCCCTCTCTCTCCCCCCCGGCCCCCCTCTCTCTCCCCCCGGCCCCCCTCTCTCTCCCCCCCGGCCCCCCTCTCTCTCCCCCCCGGCCCCCCTCTCTCTCCCCCCGGCCCCCCTCTATCTCCCCCCCGGCACCCCTCTCTCTCCCCCCCGGCCCACCTCTCTCTCCCCCCGGCCCCCCTCTCTCTCCCCCCCGGCCCCCCTCTCTCTCCCCCCCGGTCCCCCTCTCTCTCCCCCCCGGCCCCCCTCTCTCTATCCCCCCGGCCCCCCTCTCTCTCCCCCCCGGCCCCCCTCTCTCTCCCCCCGGCCCCCCTCTCTCTCTCCCCCAGGCCTCCCTCTCTCTCTTCCCCTGGCCTCCCTCTCTGCCCCCGGCCCTCCTCTCTCTCCCCCCGGCCCCCTCTCTCTCCCCCCGGCCCCCCTCTCTCTCAGCCCGGCCCCCCTCTCTCTCCCCCCTGCCACCCTCTCTCTCCCCCAGGCCCCCGTCTCTCTCCCCCCGGCCCCCCTCTCTCTCCCCCCGGCCCCCCTCTCTCTCCCCCCCGGCCCCCCTCTCTCTCCCCCCCGGCCCCCCTCTCTCTCCCCCCCGGCCCCCCTCTCTCTCCCCCCCGGCCCCCTCTCTCTCCCCCCCGGCCCCCCTCTCTCTCCCCCGGCCCCCCTCTATCTCCCCCCCGGCCCCCCTCTCTCTCCCCCCCGGCCCCCCTCTCTCTCCCCCCCCGGCCCCCCTCTCTCTCCCCCCGGCCCCCCTCTCTCTCTCCCCCAGGCCTCCCTCTCTCTCTCCCCCTTGCCTCCCTCTCTCTCTCCCCCCGGCCCCCCTCTCTCTCCCCCCGGCCCCCCTCTCTCTCCCCCCGGCCCCCCTCTCTCTCAGCCCGGCCCCCCTCTCTCTCCCCCCTGCCACACTCTCTCTCCCCCAGGCCCCCGTCTCTCTCCCCCCGGCCCCCCTCTCTCTCCCCCCGGCCCCCCTCTCTCTCCCCCGGCCCCCCTCTCTCTGCCCCCGGCCCCCCTCTCTCTCCCCCCGGCCCCCCTCTCTCCCCCCGGCCTCCCTCTCTCTCTCCCCCACCGGCCTCCCTCTCTCTCTCCCCCCCCGGCCTCCCTCTCTCTCTCCCCACCCGGCCCCCCTCTCTCTCCCCCCCGGCCCCCCTCTCTCTCCCCCCCGGCCCCCCTCTCTCTCCCCCCTCGGCCTCCCTCTCTCTCTCCCCCCCCGGCCTCCCTCTCTCTCTCCCCCCCGGGCCTCCCCCTCTCTCTCCACCCCGGCCCCCCTCTCTCTCCCCCCCCGGCCCCCCTCTCTCTCCCCCCCGGCCCCCCTCTCTCTCCCCCCCGGCCCCCCTCTCTCTCCCCCCCGGCCCCCCTCTCTCTCCCCCCCGGCCCCCCTCTCTCTCCCCCCCGGCCTCCCTCTCTCTCCCCCCCGGCCCCCCTCTCTCTCCCCCCCGGCCCCCCTCTCTCTCCCCCCCGGCCCCCCTCTCTCTCCCCCCCGCCCCCCCTCTCTCTCCCTCCCGGCCCCCCTCTCTCTCCCCCCCGGCCCCCCTCTATCTCCCCCCCGGCACCCCTCTCTCTCCCCCCCGGCCCACCTCTCTCTCCCCCCCGGCCCCCCTCTCTCTCCCCCCCGGCCCCCCTCTCTCTCCCCCCCGGTCCCCCTCTCTCTCCCCCCCGGCCCCCCTCTCTCTCCCCCCCGGCCCCCCTCTCTCTCCCCCCCGGCCCCCCTCTCTCTCCCCCCGGCCCCCCTCTCTCTCTCCCCCAGGCCTCCCTCTCTCTCTTCCCCTGGCCTCCCTCTCTCTCTCCCCCCGGCCCCCCTCTCTCTCCCCCCGGCCCCCCTCTCTCTCCCCCCGGCCCCCCTCTCTCTCAGCCCGGCCCCCCTCTCTCTCACACCCGGCCCCCCTCTCTCTCCCCCCGGCCCCCCTCTCTCTCCCCCCGGCCCCCTCTCTCTCCCCTGGCCCCCCTCTCTCTCCCCCGGCCCCCCTCTCTCTGCCCCCGTCCCCCCTCTCTCTCCCCCCGGCCCCCCTCTCTCCCCCCCCGGCCTCCCTCTCTCTCTCCCCCACCGGCCTCCCTCTCTCTCTCCCCCCCGGCCTCCCTCTCTCTCTCCCCACCCGGCCCCCCTCTCTCTCCCCCCGGCCCCCTCTCTCTCCCCCCCGGCCCCCCTCTCTCTCCCCCTCGGCCTCCCTCTCTCTCTCCCCCCCGGCCTCCCTCTCTCTCTCCCCCCCCGGCCTCCCCTCTCTCTCCCACCCCGGCCCCCCTCTCTCTCCCCCCCCGGCCCCCCTCTCTCTCCCCCCCGGCCCCCCTCTCTCTCCCCCCGGCCCCCCTCTCTCTCCCCCCGGCCCCCCTCTCTCTCCCCCCGGCCCCCCTCTCTCTCCCCCCCGGCCTCCCTCTCTCTCCCCCCCGGCCCCCCTCTCTCTCCCCCCCGGCCCCCCTCTCCTCTCCCCCCCGGCCCCCCTCTCTCTCCCCCCCGGCCCCCCTCTCTCTCCCCCCGGCCCCCCTCTCTCTCCCACCCGGCCCCCCTCTATCTCCCCCCGGCACCCCTCTCTCTCCCCCCCGGCCCACCTCTCTCTCCCCCCCGGCCCCCCTCTCTCTCCCCCCCGGCCCCCCTCTCTCTCCCCCCCGGTCCCCTCTCTCTCCCCCCCGGCCCCCCTCTCTCTCCCCCCTGGACCCCCTCTCTCTCCCCCCCGGCCCCCTCTCTCTCCCCCCGGCCCCCCTCTCTCTCTCCCCCAGGCCTCCCTCTCTCTCTCCCCCTGGCCTCCCTCTCTCTCTCCCCCGGCCCCCCTCTCTCTCCCCCGGCCCCCCTCTCTCTCCCCCCGGCCCCCCTCTCTCTCAGCCCGGCCCCCCTCTCTCTCCCCCCCGGCCCCCCTCTCTCTCCCCCCCGGCCCCCCTCTCTCTCCCCCCCGGTCCCCCTCTCTCTCCCCCCCGGCCCCCCTCTCTCTCCCCCCCGGCCCCCCTCTCTCTCCCCCCTGGCACCCCTCTCTCTCCCCCTGGCCCTCCTCTCTCTCTCCCCCAGGCCTCCCTCTCTCTCTTCCCCTGGCCTCCCTCTCTCTCTCCCCCTGGCCCCCCTCTCTCTCCCCCCGGCCCCCCTCTCTCTCCCCCCGGCCCCCCTCTCTCTCAGCCCGGCCCCCCTCTCTCTCCCCCCGGCCCCCCTCTCTCTCCCCCCCCGGCCCCCTCTCTCTCCCCCCCGGCCCCCCTCTCTCTCCCCCCCGGCCCCCCTCTCTCTCCCCCCCGGCCCCCCTCTCTCTCCCCCCCGGCCCCCCTCTCTCTCCCCCCCGGCCCCCCTCTCTCTCCCCCCCGGCCCCCCTCTATCTCCCCCCCAGCCCCCCTCTCTCTCCCCCCCAGCCCCCCTCTCTCTCCCCCCGGCCCCCCTCTCTCTCCCCCCGGCCCCCTCTCTCTCTCCCCCAGGCCTCCCTCTCTCTCTCCCCCTTGCCTCCCTCTCTCTCTCCCCCGGCCCCCCTCTCTCTCCCCCCGGCCCCCCTCTCTCTCCCCCCGGCCCCCCTCTCTCTCAGCCCGGCCCCCCTCTCTCTCCCCCCTGCCACACTCTCTCTCCCCCAGGCCCCCGTCTCTATCCCCCGGCCCCCCTCTCTCTCCCCCCGGCCCCCCTCTCTCTCCCACGGCCCCCCTCTCTCTGCCCCCGGCCCCCCTCTCTCTCCCCCCGGCCCCCCTCTCTCTCCCCCCGGCCCCCCTCTCTCTCCCCCCGGCCCCCCTCTCTCTCCCCCCGGCTCCCCTCTCTCTCCCGCCAGCCCCCCTCTCTCTCCCGCCGGCCCCCCTCTCTCTCCCCCCGGGCCCCCTCTCTCCTCCCCCCGGCCCCCTCTCTCTCCCCACGGCCCCCTCTCTTTCCCACGGCCCCCCTCTCTCTCCCCCCCGGCCCCCCTCTCTCTCCCCCCCGGCCCCCCTCTCTCTCCCCCCGGCCCCCCTCTCTCTCCCCCCCAGCCCCCTCTATCTCCCCCCCGGCCCCCCTCTCTCTCCCCCCCGGCCCCCCTCTCTCTCCCCCCCGGCCCCCCTCTCTCTCCCCCCGGCCCCCCTCTCTCTCTCCCCAGGCCTCCCTCTCTCTCTCCCCCTTGCCTCCCTCTCTCTCTCCCCCGGCCCCCCCTCTCTCTCCCCCCGGCCCCCCTCTCTCTCCCCCCGGCCCCCCCTCTCTCTCAGCCCGGCCCCCCTCTCTCTCCCCCCTGCCACACTCTCTCTCCCCCAGGCCCCCGTCTCTCTCCCCCCGGCCCCCCTCTCTCTCCCCCCGGCCCCCCTCTCTCTCCCCCGGCCCCCCACTCTCTGCCCCCGGCCCCCCTCTCTCTCCCCCCGGCCCCCCTCTCTCTGCCCCCGGCCCCCCCTCTCTCTCCCCCCGGCCCCCCTCTCTCTCCCCCCGGCCCCCCTCTCTCTCCCCCCTGCCCCCCTCTCTCTCCCCCCGGCTCCCCTCTCTCTCCCGCCAGCCCCCCTCTCTCTCCCGCCGGCCCCCCTCTCTCTCCCCCGGCCCCCCTCTCTCTCCCCCCGGCCCCCCTCTCTCTCCCCACGGCCCCCCTCTCTTCCCACGGCCCCCCTCTCTCTCCCCCCCGGCCCCCCTCTCTCTCCCCCCCGGCCCCCCTCTCTCTCCCCCCGGCCCCCCTCTATCTCCCCCCCGGCCCCCCTCTCTCTCCCCCCCGGCCCCCCTCTCTCTCCCCCCCGGCCCCCCTCTCTCTCCCCCCGGCCCCCCTCTCTCTCTCCCCCAGGCCTCCCTCTCTCTCTCCCCCTTGCCTCCCTCTCTCTCTCCCCCGGCCCCCCTCTCTCTCCCCCCGGCCCCCCTCTCTCTCCCCCCGGCCCCCCTCTCTCTCAGCCCGGCCCCCCTCTCTCTCCCCCCTGCCACACTCTCTCTCCCCCAGGCCCCCGTCTCTCTCCCCCCGGCCCCCCTCTCTCTCCCCCCGGCCCCCCTCTCTCTCCCCCCGGCCCCCCTCTCTCTGCCCCCGGCCCCCCTCTCTCTCCCCCCGGCCCCCCTCTCTCCCCCCCCCGGCCTCCCTCTCTCTCTCCCCCACCGGCCTCCCTCTCTCTCTCCCCCCCCGGCCTCCCTCTCTCTCTCCCCACCCGGCCCCCCTCTCTCTCCCCCCGGCCCCCCTCTCTCTCCCCCCCGGCCCCCCTCTCTCTCCCCCCGGCCCCCCTCTCTCTCCCCCCGGCCCCCCTCTATCTCCCCCCCAGGCCCCTCTCTCTCCCCCCGGCCCCCCTCTCTCTCCCCCCGGCCCCCCCTCTCTCTCGCCCCCGGCCCCCTCTCTCTCTCCCCCAGGCCTCCCTCTCTCTCTCCCCTTGCCTCCCTCTCTCTCTCCCCCCGGCCCCCCTCTCTCTCCCCCCGGCCCCCCTCTCTCTCCCCCCGGCCCCCCTCTCTCTCCCCCCCGGCCCCCCTCTCTCTCCCCCCGGCCCCCCTCTCTCTCCCCCCGGCCCCCCTCTCTCTCCCCCCGGCCCCCCTCTCTCTCAGCCCGGCCCCCCTCTCTCTCCCCCTGCCACACTCTCTCTCCCCCAGGCCCCCGTCTCTCTCCCCCCGGCCCCCCTCTCTCTCCCCCTGGCCCCCTCTCTCTCCCCCCGGCCCCCCTCTCTCTGCCCCGGCCCCCCTCTCTCTCCCCCCGGCCCCCCTCTCTCTCCCCCCGGCCCCCCTCTCTCTCCCCCCGGCCCCCCTCTCTCTCCCCCCGGCTCCCCTCTCTCTCCTGCCAGCCCCCCTCTCTCTCCCGCCGGCCCCCCTCTCTCTCTCCCGGCCCCCCTCTCTCTCCCCCCGGCCCCCTCTCTCTCCCCCTCGGCCCCCATCTCTTTCCCACGGCCCCCCTCTCTTTCCCCCCGGCCCGCCTCTCTCTCTCCCCCCGGCCCCCCTCTCTCTCCCCCTCTCTCTCCCCCCGGCCCCCCTCTCTCTCCCCACGGCCCCCCTCTCTCTCCCCACGGCCCCCCTCTCTCTCCCACGGCCCCCCTCTTTCTCCCCACGGCCCCCCTCTCTCTCCCCACGGCTCCCCCTCTCTCTCTCCACGGCTCCCTTCTCTCTCCCCACGGCCCCCCTCTCTCTCCCACCGGCCCCCCTCTTTCTCGCCCCGGCCCCCCTCTTTCCCCCGGCCCCCCTCTCTCTCCCCCCGGCCCCCCTCTCTCTCCCCCCGGCGCCCCTCTCTCTCCCGCCGGCCCCCCTCTCTCTGCCCAAGGCCCCCCTCTCTATCCCCCCGGCCCCCTCTCTCTCCCCGGCCCCCCTCTCTCTGCCCCCGGCCCCCCTCTCTCTCCCCCCGGCCCCCCTCTCTCTCCCCCCGGCCCCCTCTATCTGCCCCCGTCCCCCCTCTCTCTGCCCTCGGCCCCCCTCTCTCTGCCCCCGGCCCCCCTCTCTATCCCCCTGGCCCCCTCTCTCTGCCCCCGGCCCCCCTCTCTCTCCCCCAGGCCTCCCTCCCCCCCCAGGCTCTCCTCTCTCCTCTCCCCCCAGGCAGGCCTCCCTCTCTCCTCCCCCAGGCCCCCCTCTCTCTCTCCCCCCGGCCTCCCTCTCTCTCTCCCACCCCGGCCTCCCTCTCTCTCTCCCCCCCCAGGCCTCCCTCTTCTCCCCCCCCCCCGGCCTCCCTCTCTCTCTC